>NC_056725.1:859839276-860084276 GCF_019279795.1 Protopterus annectens
AAATGCCTACTAGAACACAAGAAAAGAATCTGGATAGCCTCTTTTAAGGCTACAAGGGATGTTCAGATGTGAGTGTTGTCCCAACTGTAAACACACAGACGTGGGTCAAACATTCATGGTTAGACAACAAAAATATAAGTTAAACAAGAAACTTAACTGAAATTCTAAATTGGTAGTTTATTTAGCCCAATGCCAACAATGCCCAGCATTTTATGTCGGGAAGACGATAGGAAATTAAAAGAGCAGCTATATGAACATATATACAGCATCAATAGGGCTAGAACAGAAAATGCTCTGGCTAAGCACATAGTAGAATTTGAGAACCAGAGTTTTATATTTACAGGTATTGACCAAGTTGAACCTGGTAACAGAGGGGGTCCTTTTTCTTTGTTGTTAGAGAAATTAGAGCTGATATGGCAAATCAAACTGAATGCCTTTACTTACTTAGGCTTGAATGAAGCTTGCTCTATCACCTGTTTATTAAAACTTAAAAACTTGTTAAGATAAACAGATCAAACTTTAGTTTTTAAGGCACATTTTAACAAGGAATGTATGTTGTTTTATATGTTGTTACTGTTCTTGTGCAAATGTGTGCACACTTTGTTATTTTAAAGTAGCACATTTTTAAACCAGTGAACTTATTTATAAGATTCTTTAAGAACAAGGAAATGCAAGAAAGATTCAGAATGTATAGGGTTAAGTCTAACTTAAGCATTTAAATGCAATTAAGAAGCTGAGCTTGATTATAGGTCAAAAATACATCACATAACAAGTTTGAATAGTTATAAAAGAAGCTTTGTACTTTAAATATTTTTATTCTGATGAAGTTCTGTATGGTACTTGAACGAAAAGCTCTTCAATAAATTTGTGGACACTACTGTTCATCAGTGGAGCCTTCCTGTTATTCGTTTGAAGGATAGCACAGTAACCAAGTGGCTAACTGCTGTGCTGGTTACAGAGGTAAAGTTCACAAAACAAGTAAGGTTCTAGTAAACTGCTCTCATATAAAGTGAAGGCTAACCTATGAATTGCTTAATTATGGATGGCATTTGGGTCTACATCTGGAAAGGTAGACCTGGTGTCTGTGATCAGCAGTTGTGGGCAGTAGCAGTATTGGCTCCTGCTGCACCAACATCAGCAAGGCATGTGGCAGATGCCTTTGCACCTGCATAGTCTGCAATGGAAGTACTAGTACCTGGACAGCCAGCACTGGATGGACTGATATCTGCACAGCTGATGCTGGCCTCACCAGCTTATGGTGCAGAGGTGCTGGAGAGCTGACACTGTTTGGCCCAGCATAGATAACATTGGCTCCTGTAGGTTAACTTAGGAAATGCCTATGTCACTATGGCTGACATCTGCTATCCAGATGCCAGGTATAGCAGCACCTGTTGAAATTATATCTGCCTGGCTTGGAGTTGTGTCAGTGAAGTGAAAGGGGTATAGCCGACATGTGGTAAAGGCTGAGGCGAGTGGCACTGATGTTCCTCAAGACACTGGCATAAAGGCAGTGGTCTAGGCAGGTGAAAGTTGGGCTGAACCCTTTGAGCCCCAATTTCTTGGGGTTCAAAGTACATATGATAGAAGAAGTTTTATTTTCTAGACATTTAATGGAAACAACCAACCTACCCAAACTATACTTGGTAAGGCTACATATCTCTGCAAAGACAGTTCATAGTTCATAGAAAAAAAAAATAGGTTCATTCTCCACTATAGAATGCTCTCCACTGGTAGACTCAACTACTATGACAGTGGGCAATTTACATTTGTCCCCCTCATGATTATCAGGTTTCATTCTTTTGCTTACTAGACCAAGAGATATCTTAACAATGAAATGCTTTCTTTCTCAGCTTTGGACATTTTAAATATAGATGAACGATGTCTGCTTTGAATAGTGGATTGAAATAAAACAAAATCTTTTCTGGACAAAGAAAGGATTTTAAAAGATGATTTAAGGAACCAGACACTAGGTCCAAACCAGGGTGCTTCTGCACTTCAAACATGTCATGGGGACTCTAGGTTCTTAGTCAAGAGAAAAAAATCATGTCTTATAAGTGGCATTATTAAATTATATGCGGATACGGTACATAAAAGTGCTATGATCTAGACATGGTATTTAAAAGTGCTGTGATCTAAACCAAAATAATAACTGCACCAAGAGTGTATCTCAACTGCAGGAATCTGTCTCCTAGAGGCAAACTGTCTGAGATGCAAGGAAAAAAAAACCTCAAGTTTACATCTGTTCAGACACCAAGGTAGTTCCATTCAGTATTACTGAATGCAATATGAAGTAAAAAGGGCACAAGCTTGTATTCAAAAGTAAAAAAAAAAATCCTGGAAAAACAGTCCCGTTAGTAATATTTTCTTTCAATCAACTAAAGAGAATAAGCCTGTTTTTGCAGTCACTTCTTTCTGTGCTAGAGCTGAACAGTAGAAAATAAAAGGAGATGTATGGGAAGTAGAAGGTATCATGAGTAAGACAGGGGTGGATCACAAGCTTGGGAATATATTGCTAGTTGTGTTAAATCATGTCATAGGCTACAGTCTTATTAGTTATATGTAATAGACCTCTTCTATACCAGATCCAGTAGTCTTTCTGCAATTTCTGGAACTGCAGTGTTTGTTCTGCTTTTCAATTTCTTACCAATCATCTGCAGCCTAGTAAGCCATCGGGCTGTATTCTGGAAGTAACTTCCAAAGACTGGATTTGAAGCTCCAATTAAATCCAGAAGCATCAACATATCCTGCAAAAATTAAAGGAACATTCTGTAACAGAGATAAATACTGTTAACATTTAAGCTGTCTCTAGCATGCTGAATCACAGATTTAAAGGTAGCTTGTTTTTTTTTTACTAGGAAATTAGTGAATTTTTGCAATGATTCTAGTTAATTAAAGCCACTCGTGGTGGTAGAAAGAGAGAAAAAGATTAAAGTTTACATCTATACAAAAACCAAAGTGGCCCCAATACTGCATACAATACAATACTAGAAAAGACTTACCTGACATATGTCACAGTTGTACATCCAGTGTATCAAACTCCAAGTATTTTCTGCCTGTTAAATATATATGCACTCCTATTTAAAATATCATGCCAACCACTTTTATTTAATAATAGTAACCAGATATCATCAAGATATCGCCTCAAATATCCATTTCTGAAAAAAAGTATTTCTAGTGCCATCATGATTAACTTGGTTTCGACATAAGCCATAAAAGGTCGGCATATATGGGGGGGGCAAAAGAGCCCCCCAGCCGGCCCGCATTAAATTTAATTTGTTTTTATAGTTAATAGTAAAAAACATTGCAAGTAAGGACATATTAGCTAAGGCTCTCCATCAAGAATGGGGGAAAGGGGTAAGATGGTACCTAATGGTTAATGTTAAGGTATGGTACAATATAAACATCAAGGAGGGATAGTTTGAGTCCACAAGGGAAAGTTGCTTAAGCTTTAAACAGGCTCCTGCAAGGGCAGTATGAACCTATGAACTAAATATGAACCTATGAACCTAAAATTCATAACCATATAAATCCCAAGGCCAGTAATAGGCATGCCAAGGGTATATAAAACTATTGGGATATATATATAATAAGGCACATAATAAGCCGCATATAACAACCAATTTCTACCAAAACTGAATGACAGCAGACAAAGGTGGCAGCAGACAAAGACAAAGAAGTTGCAGTTGCTAGTGATGAATTGGGATGATTACAAGACACAGACACTTATTATATTATCCATATCTAGAATGATGTACATAGATGGTTCCACATTTAATGAATTCTTGGTCGACATGGCTAGATATGTCCTTACTTGCAATGTTTTTTACTATAAAAACAATTTGTTATTGGCAATTATTATGGGGCCATGCGGCTATGGGGGCTTTTGCCCCATATTATGTTTGTCTTTTTATGGCTATGCTCTAAGTCCAAGATAATCTATGGCACTAGAAATACTTTTTTTTCAGAGAAAATGATATTTGGGAATGCATCTTTGATGAGTCTTGGTTAGTGTGGAGGGGTACTGGTACTGAGTCTAGTTTATTTTGTTTTTGTAAAATACAAGGATGAACATGGTATGATAGGCCCGGATGATAATGATAGGATGATTGGATGATTTTTGGATGAGGTGGAGTGACTTCGATGGAATACAATTTGAGAGTGAGAGACATGGTTGTGTTTCACAACATACAATTTGTTGTTGCACAAAGTTTCAGCTCCACACATAGCCAATAACATCCCAAATCCCCATTCATCACCACTTAAACAACTAAACTGATATGTTCACAACTAATTCAAAGGTTTAAAAATCGAGGATCTCTATAAGCAAAGAGGGTACAAAAAGAGGGTACAAAGAAGGGTTGTAGGAATCAGGAGGAGGCAGGTGCAAGGCATGATGCTTCAAATACAAGGATACAAGGAAGGCCACAACTTCATCTAGGCCAACTAGCCACAACAACTTTCACAACAATCACCAGGGAGTTTATCATTGGTTTTATAAACATTGCACGGCCATTGGAAGTGATCCAGTGAATGTCCAGAATCAGAAATGGTAAAACTTGACAGTTGTACATCCCCAAAAGTGACTGGAACTCAATTTTCCAAGACTACAGATACAAAATAATGGTTCCTTTACCTGCTGACCACAATTCTTTCTGGAAAAAGACCAGTCAATAAATGGCTGCAAAGGGAGTCATTCTCTCTTAACCCACCACAGATACAGTGCCACAAAGGCTGAGAGTTAAGGTACAGGCAAGGGGTTAGAAACATTTAACCTTTTAAATAGTTGCTGTAATGGAGAAGCAACAGAGCATAAATACCAAAGGCAACATGTAGACTCACCCCAAAACAACTGATATGGTTAATTTACCATTCCATTTTCCAGAGGGATCACATTCTGCAACACCTTATATTTTACTTACATCTGGTCATTTCATATTTATGACAGCATATATGTTCCCTTTGCCTCTCCAAATCTCCCCTCTCTGACTCTTCCTCAACAGTTCCAGTGAGTTTTCCACATCACTGGTTACTGGTTTGGGTCTTTTCCATCTGCATACATTCCCCACTTAATGGGGATCATCTAAATTGTCCCTACCTGTATGTGCAGAGTGTGTGTGTGTGTGTGTGTGTGTGTGTGTGTGTGTGTGTGTGTGTGTGTGTGTGTGTGTGTGAAACAGGCAAGCTACGTTTTGAAATTAGGAGAAAATATTGGAGCAGCTTCATGATTATTTAGCCAATATGGTATTATGCTTAAATGAACATGCATATATGACAATGAATGACCAAGATGGTCAACAAGAAGTAAACAATATCCTTTTAATTAATTACTAGCTGTGATAATGCCAAAAACATTGCTACAAACAAAGCCATTTACAGAAGTTTCTTTCATCAAACACATTAAAATAGATTTGTAAGTAAACTGGAAACATTTTGGACAATCATCCCTGTCACAAGGATGAATTCTGTAGAATAATCTATCATAACACAGAAAGTAAGTAGTCACATATAAGGAATTTATTGGTACGAGTATACTACAATAATGCTCCTCCTCCTCCTCATCATCATCAGCCCCCCTTTTCCCATTTTCTACATGGGGTTGGGGTATTGTGTTAACTGTCGCAATCTCTCTCGATTCAATGCCACACTACTAACTTCTTTGACACTCATTCCTGACTGCCACAGATCTTCTTTCACACTATCCATCCACCTCTTTGGTAGATGTCATCATTTTCTCTTAATTCTTCCTGTCCGTCTCAATCTTCTTCACCAGATTGTCTTCTGCTTTTCTGCACATGTGTCCTAACCACAGTAATCTGTTCCTTTTGACCTCTTCTGCAACTGGAGCTGTTATGGCTTCTGCTATTATTCCTCATTTCTTCATTTGTCCCACAGTGTGCATCCTCCCACCCTTCTCAGGCACTTCATTTTCATCACCTCAGTCTTCATTTCCTCTGCCTTTACTGCCTAAGTTTCTGTACCATACAGCAGTACTGGTTACACCACTGTCTTGTACACCTTATTTTTCAGCTTCCTTGGCATTCTTCTGTCATACACATGATACTCTATGCTAGCTGGATGCAGCCCCTCTGATTCTAGCTTTCACCTCTTCATTCAGACTTTCCTTTTCCTCAATCACCCCTCCCAGATACTTGAAGCTATTAACCTGTTCCAACATCTTCCCTTCTATCTCAATACTCAGCTTCTTTTTTCTTCTTTTCCCCAATTTGCTGCTATTATCTGTCTTATCTGTGCCATTTCATCCCATGTGCTTTTAGCTTTGAATTTCATTCCCCTATCTTTTGCTGAAGTTCTTGCTCATAGTCTGCCTGTAACGCCACATTGTTTGCATACAGCAACTTTGTTGATCTATCCCCCTCCGACCTGTTTGCTAATGTAGTCCATCACCAGTATGAACAGCAGTGGACTCAGAGTTGAACCTTGGTGCACACCCACTCCCCCTAAGAACCTCTCTGTGAGACCGAACACTGTTCATACTTGAGTCATTGGGTCCTTGTACATAGCCTGCACTGATTCTACTGATTCTATCAATGTTTCTGGGACTTAGTACCACCCAAACAGCTTTCTTGGGACCTTATCATATGCTTTCTCCAAGTCTAGGAATGCCCAGTTGGACTATTTCTTCATCTCTATCTTCTCAACCATCTGTCTCACTGCAAACACCGGGTCAGCTGTATTACATCTTGATCTGAATCCAAACTGCTCATTTCCCATCTTACATTCTACTACTCTGCATATCCGTTTATCAATCACCCTCTCCAGAACTTTCATGCAATGAGACTGGAATTTGAGACCTCTGTACTGCCTACAGTTGTGGATATCCCCTTTGTTCTTGTACACTGGCACTAGTATGCTTATTCTCTAATCATCTGGGATATGCCTTTCTCTCCACACTGTTATGAGCACCCTCAGGAGCCACTAATCCCCTATCTCACCCAGTATCTTTATCATATCTGTTGCAACCTCATCTGAGTTTGCTGTTTTCCCTGACTTCATTTTCCTTAGTGCTATTCTTACTTCTTTGAGGGTGGGCTGCTCTTCTTCTCTCATCGAAGGTTGTGTCTGTGGCAGTCCAACTTCTGTGGGGTTTCCTTCATTCAGAAGCATCTGGAAATACTCCTTCCATCTGCCTTTGATGTCCTGTGGACTGGTGAGTAAGTTGTTGCTGGCATCCCTTTTGAAGGGTGTCTGGCTATCTTCTTTATCTTTCTGTCTTTGCTTTGCAACCCGATATAGTCTTTTTGTGCCACCTAATAAGTCATTTTCAAGAAGCTGGTAGACTGCCTCTGATGCCCTGTTTTAGGTATTGCAACTCCTTTCTTAGCTTCTTTGTTAGTCAGACAGTATTCCTTCCCAGCCTGGTCAGTCTTTTCTATCCCCCACTTTTTCCTGCACTCCTTCATTCTTTTGATGACTACCTCAACTTTGAGTTCCACTACCAGCTTTCCTTATGTACCTTATTTCCATACCTGGCTCGGACACATATCGGTTCTGTAGTCCTCACACATGCTGTTTTGAGGCGCTGCCATTCTTCTTCAACTCCACCTATTTCCTCCTCTTCTTGGGGTGCTAGAGCCTTGAGTAATTCCTTGAACTGTCATACTTTCTCTCCAGTCAACTTCCAGGTCTTCTGCTTGGACTCTGTTGACATTAGAGCTTTGTCTGACCACTGCCTGCAGCTGACTTGGTGGCAACCAGTGATTTATGCTGAGGGCTGACTGTTTCACTGGGGATAACATTGCAGTCATTGACTCTACCTTACTAGGAGGAAGTCTACCTGAGTTGCATGTTGGTCACTCTTGTATGTGATCTTGTGACTGTCTCTCTTGCTGAACGACATGTTGTTTACAATCAAGCCATTTGCTAGAGAGAAGTCTAGAATGGCCTCTCCTTCTTTATTTCTGTTGCCCCACCCATGTGGCCCCAGGTAATCCTCATATCCTGTTCTGTCTGTCCTGATATGTGCATTCAAGTCCCCATCTAGTTGGTCCTGCAAGTGCTGGATGAATGCAATCCTTTCCTCATCATCACAGCCCTGTTGTGGGGCACTGGCTGAGCTTATGAAATACTGCCCTATCATTACACTGTAGTCTGACTGCCATGTGTCTGTCACTAATTCCGATGACATCCCTCACTGCCTTCTGAGGCCTCTCTCTCACCACAATTCCCACATAATTTCTAGGCTGTCCTCCTTCTGAGTAGTATACTCTGGATTCCAAGCCAAGTGACTTCACTGCACTGCCCTTCCATCTTGTCTCTTGGATACTCAGGATGTCCAGCCTCCTCAGTACAATCATGTTATCCACTTCCAAGCTGCATCCTGTCAGTGAACCTACATTAAATGTAGCAATTCTCAGCTCATGTTCAACAGGTCGACTGGTTTTACGTCCAGCTTTCACTCAACACAGCTATCAATGTAAACCAGGCTGGGCAACTAGACTGTAGCTTATTGACACAGGGCTGCTTGGCTTTATGGCAGGCACAAACTGGCTAATAAGAGCACAAACACCCTTTCCATTAGCACAGGTCACTGGAGGAGGCTGGGTCCTCAACCCACTTACCACCATCAAATACATATGCCCACATGATGACATTAGTCAGCATGACCAAATCATCTAGAGCCATCAGGATAGGAAACAGGAGGTCAAAAAGCTTTCACAGTAGTTGAACAATTTTGGTGATTTATTTAGTGCTGATTAGACAGAAAGACATTCTTTGACACATTTGATGGATAAGTTTGAGGGTACATTATTCAAGCGCTGTAAGCTGCAGCTAGAAAACGTGTATTTTAGAGAATGCCTTAAAGTTAGAAGCGTCCCTAGAGGGTTACAGTCCTGGAAATATCCTACAGGGTTAATACCTGGTTCTGCACTTCACAAAGAGCTTCTTGATTTTTCTGACAAGGAAGGCTGTAAGCTTCTTGAATTGGCACTGAAGCACAAATAGAAAATGATAGACGAGATGATTATAGAAGCGAATAAAATGGACAAGCTTATTACCAAAATTTGTTGTTTGATAAAAACTTACACCATTACCAAAATATTTTTACTAAAATTAACAGAATTTTTTCTGAAATTCAAAAGAGGAAAGAAAGGACGATGGAAAGAGTTAAGACTAAATACATGGAAGGGCATGCCTATCCAAAACTTCTGGCCTCTAATTATATCACTTCTGGTCGAAGTTCAAGCAGAGATGAGGATTTAATTTTAGAGCATGAAGAAACCATTGATGAAGAGGATTCCCCCTTTAGAGAACTGCCTATTCAGGAGATTGGAGAAACTATAGACTCTGAGGGACCAGCAGCAGGATCCCCCATCTTTGCACAGGTATGCCCAAAACCAGTGGAAAAGGCAAAATAATGGAGGTACAAGACAGGACAATCGGAGAACTACATACAACCAGAGGAAGTATTAGATTTAACTGAATTTGATGTATCTTTGACTGTCAATGAACTTGGGCCTCAAGTAATTTTAAACACAACAGAGGGTTTCAAACTTTATAATTATACAACTAACTGCCTGGGCCATGAGTACTCCAATTAGCTTATCACAGGCTATATATTTGTTCCTTACTGTCATTTAAAAATAGACAAACTTTTAATTTATCATGATATTTTTATCAGGAAATTGAATTTTAGAATTGTTTTTAATGACAACAAGATCAATTTTGTACCTAATTTATTTCACAGCAGCAGCACTTTCAACACCCCCCCCCCCCTTGCTTTACGCTTACTCGTGTTTCAGAAACTTTGTGAAAATGATTTTAGGTCTTTGTGGTGACATAATTTGCATCACAGAGGGCAATGAAATTTAACGGACACGGAATTTTGTTATTGTTGGAGCTTGTCCATGAAAGAAGTTTAAGGGTAATACAACCTGATAAAGGGGGAGGAATTGTTATTATGAACAAAATTAGCTTAACAAAACAAATGTGCATGTCTTGGATGGCAATTTTATGAGGAACTATCGCTTAATACTATCCACATTGCCTGTAAGAGGCTTGATTCTTTACTGAGGGATATAGTAGATCAGGATCAGATTAGACCCGAACTATTTGATTATTTGCGCCTTAAGTTTCCTGTGGTGTCTTCCATCTTCGAAATACTGAAGTATAATTGACCCACCGATGAGGCCCATGGTTAATGCTAGGAAGTCAAAAACCCATCCCTTAGCCCAATACACTGACCTTAGACTTGGAATCTTTCACCTATTTATATCATAATTACTGGGATTTTTTTACTTAAACTTAAAGATTTGGACTATTTTGATGATTATTTATTCCTTACTGTAGATGTTGTGGAACTGTTTAATGTTATAACCCACTCCGCTGGTTTGGAGTGGTTTCATGACTTTCTGTTTGAACCACTACTTTTGATGACAATAAGATTAACACTTTGGATGTATTCATTGTCGCTCATCTCTCTCTCTCTCTCTCTAATACAGATGGCGAACAGGCGGGGTTGTTCGTTTATATGCTTCATTACATACAAAACACATCAGGATGGATAGCAGCTTTACAAAATATAAACAAACTGATTAACAGACAGACTACACAGACATACATGCTTGCATTTCAACAGCTTACTACAAAATGGCAGTCAGGCTTGCACATGCTCAGTATTTATACACTTGTGCAAGCCCTTAGAAAGGTTCTTAAAGTTGTACACACAGAATGATCTACATTCTTGGAAATTGTGCTACTTTTGGAAGGGAAATATTTTCAACAGATGAAAGATGTGGCAGTGGAGGCATCTTATGCCCCCAGTTTTGCCAATATCGTCCTTGTCCAGTGGGAGAAAAATTTTTTGTTTAATAAGTTAAAAACTGCCCCCTGCAAATTATGTGTGTGTTATTTGGACAATATTTTTATTTTTTGGGATAGACCTTGTAGGGAGACTAAGCCCTTCATAGCTTATCTAAATGCCACAACACCTGTTTAAGGTTTACTCATTCATTCCACCATTCAACTATTAATTGTTTGGATGTGAGGGTTACATTTTAGCAGATATTGCACGTGGTTACCCAATGCATGTGGCCTTGTTAGTCAGCAATAATACTGCACAAAAAAGGGGGTTATTATACCACTGCTTAAAACCTCCTTTAATGCAGTTAAAGATTTATTTGAAGGTACCACCAAGGCAGTAAAAGACCATAATTTGTCTTTTACTGTTGATTATTCTTCACGACACAGATGTATTAGGGAAGTGTTATGTAAAAAGTAGTTTGTCTTTTCCTGTTTCAATGGACTTGTAGATTAGGTGGGCGAGAAGCCTCAAACAGTTTACCGGATGGGAAGATCAACAAAGAACATTTTTGAATATGAAGCTCACATAGGAGTGGAAACCAGTAACAAAATACATGGTATTGTGAAACGTGGTTTTTGTACCCAATGCAAGCACATTTTAGTTGCTGCTTCTGTAATAGTTGATGTTAACATTAAAACCACCTTTTACTGTAACTGTAACATTCAGGGGATCATTTATTTGGCTAAGTGTCAGAAATGCAATGGCTTTTATGTGGGCAAGGTCCAAAGAAAGTTGAAAGAATGTATATATGAGCAGCTTTTAAATATTAGGAAGAAAAACATGAACAATTTGCTGGCAAAACATGTTGCAAAACATCCTGAACAATTTTTTCTTTTTTTTTTTGGTTTGGATTACATCGTTAAACCCCTAGGGGAGGGCCATGGGAAGATCTTGTTAAAGAACGAGAACTGCATTGGTGATTAAGATTAAATGCCACAGCCCCCCCCCCGACTTAATGATCACATATCCAGTGGTAGTGTGTTTCAGCTTAAATCCTATATTTTACAATTATAACTGGATTTGAATCCTGTATTTTTGGCATCACAGTTAACACTATTCAATCGTTTAGTGCTATTTCCTTTTTTAATGGGTTGTTCTTTTATTGTTGATTTGCTGGATAAGATCATGTGACTTTTAAGGAGGGTTATTTAAAATGTGAATTTGACATGCTATTTGATTCTGAGGAAGTATGAGAGGTTCCACACGAAAGCACTTAATCCTTATTTTTTGTTTTATACGGAGCTGTTTATTGAACAATTTATATTATCCTTTGGGCTGTTCCTGTTTCCTTGGTTTTGGATACAGCAGCATTTTTCTAGTTTGGTTGTGTGGTTCCAACCTTAACCATTGCCAACTGGTCTTTACTGAAATAATAATGTAACTCACAATATCATGATAAATATTGCATTAATAACATAATTTCTACTGGATCATTTAAGAAGACAGCCTTCTTCATTACTCTTACTTTTAACTTCATTTACACCCTTTCCAAATCTCCCTCCGCTTTTCAAACTCTTCTTTCTAACTACTGACATTCAATTTATTTTATCTTCTATTGTTTCCCTTGTCTACATCTTATCCATTAGCTATTCTCATGTTTATTATCATTACCATTTTCCTTTCACAATTTTATTCTGTGTCCTTTTCTGTTGTGATCCCCTATCTCATCTTGCAGTTCTTAAATAGTTTTTCTATCCATTCTCTTTTCCCTATTCCCACCTTATTCAGCCACACTGTTGTGTATTCCACTGTTTCCTTCTTTCCATGCTCCGTTTTCTTCCAAACTTCCCTTACTGGTAGCTGTGTTTCCCAAATTTCTACTTTAGAGCATTTATTACTTGTGGTCACAGCCCCAAATAGACAGAATCACCATAAATCTGGAATTGACCCCTGAAAAATCTCATTCCAGATTCTCCTTGCATTTCCCATTTATTTTCCTCATATGCATTTGTTATGCATTTGCCATATCACACCACCAGCAGTAAGATATCTGAGTCCATCTCTCTTTTTATATTCTTCCTGGAGTTCTGTATCATCTGTGCACTAATCTGTAATAAACATCTCCAACTAGACCCACATTATTCAAGAATCTCATTGTAACAAATACTTTTTTTCCAGATAAAGTCTTCTTCCCACTCCACTGACTCTTTTATCCATGCCTTCCTCAATCTCTCCATTGCCATCTGGGATGTTCTGTCTTCCAAATTATTGCTTATTTTCCCTATCCTCTTACTGTGTAATTTCCCAAACTCTTAATATTTTCTCCTTTTCCTTCCTTTCTAATCCTGCCTGCCAGCCTCTGCTCAATGAATTTTTGCAAGGAATCCTCTGTGGGGTTTTATATGTACATGTCTCGCTCTATAAATTGCATATGGTAAAATCATGCATCTCACAAGACCAATCCTTCCCTCTAATGTATAAACTTCTCCCATCCACTTATCCATTATCTATTATTATGTCCACCCTCTTCCTCATTTCCTCTCAGTTTTTCATTCTGACCTTTTCTAGTTCCTAGAAAGCCTTCAAGTCCAAATATTTCTCTACTCCCTGTGTTTCTTTGTTACACTGTCACATCCTTCTTATTTCATATTCTTATTGCTATTCACTTTTCTGGAGGATATTCAAATTTTGCTTCACACCCAAATGCTCTGAACATTTGCAAAATCTGAGGGAGTTTTTCTACATCGTCTAATGTTACCATACAGGTCACCTGCAAGCAAGAAGATATTACTTTTATTACACTTGCTTTCATGTTTCCTCCCACAGATCTTTAATTTACAGCACCAAGCATCTGATTACCATTGAGAATAATCCTGGTGACAGGGGGGCATACTTGTTAGGTACCCCCTCCTCATTTCTACTTTCTGGTGTCAACAACTGTTTCTCTATTCTCTTCATTCTTTACTTTTTTTCTTTTCCTCTCCCAATTATTTCCTACCAATCATCCCCTCCAACCTGCTTTTATTATATCCCATTCCCTTATTCTGACTTTTAGCTCCTTCTGTTTGCTTAGATTTAGGACCACTTTGACCATCTGTTGCATCCATTCTACATTTTTCAATTTCTGCCACTGGCCAGGGTTCCAGTTCCATCCTGTCTTATAAGTGTCAACTTCCTCCCATTCCATACTGACTACAGCATGGTCACATAATACACTCCTGCTATGTCTCCCATTGTAACCTTGTCTATCAATAGTCTATCTGGTCTACTCACCTGCTTAGTCTCATTCCTTAAAAATGTTAAACCACTTATACCTAGTTTTAGTTCTTGCCATACAGCCACAATTTCCAGATTTTCATGCCCATTTCTAACATTCTTCTGTTTTTATTATATAAAATAAGTTATGTACTCACCATAACATTCCATCTGTGTTATCCACTTTCATTCTTCCTCAAATGCTAGTGGAATAGTGAAACTCTCAAACTCCTCCCTTACTCATAATGCCCCATACACCTAACAAACCTCAGATCTTGTTTGTTGCCCCTTAAACCTGAAAGCATAATGTAATAAATAGAGGACAGCATCTGGGGCTCATATAAAGGAAAAGAAGTTATGTACCTACCATAACGTTCCATGTTAGTTGTCTTCATCTCGCCTTCCTTCTTGCTTGTTGGGATCGGAGCCGATCCTCGGCTCAGACTCGGCCATCTTCAATAGCTCGAGAGCTGTTTACTGGCTTGAGGCTACCCCTTATCCCATGATGCCTAGCACTAACTTACCCAGATCTCGTTTGAAATAGCTAACTAGCTATAGCTATCTAATGAACCCTTCCAAGCATAAAATTGAGCATACCTGTCATATACTCTAAGTCAGTAGAGGAAACAACCCAGAGAACACTCAGCCAGTGAAATCTGAACTCTTCTCGGTCCAACAGAACAGGGGGATGGAGGGGGGGGGGAGACGGAAGAAAGAAGGCGAGATGAAGACAACTAACATGGAATGTTATGGTAGGTACATAACTTCTTTATGTTAAGTTGTCTATCTCGCCTTCGTTTCTTGCTTGTTGAGACAGCGTCCCTAGCACCTACGATCCTGGGTGGCTCATTGGAACAGACTCTTCAGAACAGTGGAACCAAAGTTAGCTCTACTCCTGGAGACCAAATCCAACTTGTAATGAGAAATAAAGGTATGAGGATTTGCCCATGTAGCAGTGGCACAGATAGAGTCCATGGGCAACCTAGACTGAAAGGCTACAGAGGTGGCCAAAGCCCTAGTAGAATGACCTTTCGGTTTGATAAGACAACTCTTTGTTTCTTAGTTGATAGATGAAGGTAATGATGTGAGACCACCACCTGGATGAGGTCACTTTGGAAACTGGGAGACCTTGTCTGCCCCTAACATAGGAAAGAAAAAGTTGGTCCAACTTCCTTATATCCTTCGTTTTATGCAGGTAAAACGCAATTGTCTATGAACATCCAATTGGTGTAATTTGTATTCCGCCTTGTTGGTGTGATTAGGGAAAAACACAGGGAGGTCTATAGATTGGTTTAGATTATATTCTGAGCAGACTTTCGGAAGGAAGGAGGGATTAGTCCTGACAGCAACCCTGTCCTTATGAAAAACTAAGTACGGAGGACGAATGCTTAGTGCCTGAAGTTCAGAGACACGTCTGGCTGAAGTAATAGCTACCAGAAAGAGTTTTCCAAGACAGAAACGTAATGGAGCAGGATGATACCGGTTCAAAAGGAGGCATAATCAAGGAAGGTAGTACCAAATTAAGGTCCCAAGGAGGAGGGGGATCTCTCACTGGGGGCCTAAGGAGAATGGCCCCTCTGCGAAAAGCTTTACACAGCTTATGAGACATAATATTTACATTAGAAAACCCAACATGAAAGTTAGAGATGGCCTCCAGTTGAACCCTGACTGTAGCAGAAGCGGACCCAGAATGAAGAAGTTCTGCTAGGAACGCCAAGATTTCATGAACTGGGGCCGAAAAGGGATCTATATTCCTAGCCTCTGCCCAACAAGAGAAGCGTTTCCATTTGCTAGCATAAGTCTTCCTGGTAGCGGACTTGTGAGAGGAGACAATAATCTCACGAATGGCCGGGGAAATGCTGGGAAGCCTGGCTAGGGTTGGAAGTGGATCAACCAAGCTGTGAGCTGGAGTGTTTGGAGGGATTGATGCAGCTCTCCTGATTGATGAATCAGCAGATCTGGAATAGGATCCAAAGTCCAGGGCTGCCCGAGAAGGTAACGGTGCAGGAATGGAAACCATATCTGTCGAGGCCAGTAGGGGGCAATGAGGATCATTTTGAAAACCAATGGAGTAGCTTTCTGTATGAGTTTGGATATGACAGGAAACGGAGGGAAGGCATAAAGAAGTCCCTGAGGCCAATCATGGACTAGAGCGTCTCGGGGAGAGTGACCAGGAAGCGGAAGAAGGGAGAAGTAGTTGCTGCTTTTGCTGTTGAAGGGGGTGGCAAAAAGATTGCAGCAAGGCTGTCCCCACTTGCAGAAGATCAGATCCGCAACTACCTGATTCAGTGACCACTCGTAAGGCATGAGAATAGCTCTGCTGAGCCTGTCCACAATGACGCTGGACGTCCCAGGGATGTGCGTCGCAATCAGAAATCGTTGGGAGGAGATTGCCCACTGCCAGAGTCTGAGGGCTTCTCGACATAGGGGGTAGGACCTGGTTCCGCCCTGCTTGTTGATGTACCACATCACTGACATGTTGTCCGTTTGAATTGCAATGGTCCCAGAAGGGAGAGAATCCTGAAGAGCTTGCAACACTAGGAGCACGGCTTTCATTTCTAAGACGTTTATGTGCAGATGGTACTCGTGAGGCTGCCAAGTGCCTTGGACTGTCCTGCCCTGATAATGCCCCCCCCTACCCTATCAGTGAGGCATCCATGGTCACTGTGGCAACCGGAGGGGGCTGGATGAATGGTCTGCCCTGAGACACTAGTGGGGAGACCATCCACCAAGAAAGGTGTCTTTTGCATGTTTCTGTAATCATAATCATGTGAGACATGGGGAGCTGTTGAAAGGACCACTGTGTGAACAGAAGCCACTGAAAGATTCTCATGTGAAAGCGGGCTAGAGGTATCAGAAGAATTGTCACTGCCATAGAACCCAGAGTTTGAAGGACGTATCTGACTTGTACCCTTTTGCATTGCACGAGGATTTGAACTTGCTGGCAAATTGTGGACACCCTGTCTGGCGGTAGCCTTGCAGACATACTCCTTGTATCTAAGTCTGTTCCTATATAGGTAACAGATTGACAGGGCAACAAGGCAGATTTTTCAAAATTTATAGTAATGCCTAGCTGGAAGCAAATTGAAATTGTATAGTCCCTGGCTTGAAGGAGTTGATGCCTGGTAGTAGCAGTAAGGAGCCAGTCATCTAGATATGGAAACACCTGGAATCCTCGACACCTCAGGTGAGCCGTGACCACTGCCATACATTTGGTGAACACCCTGGGGGCTGTGGTGACACCAAAGGGCAGAGCTCTGAACTGGTAATGACTGGCTCCCAGCCGGAAGCGAAGGAACCTCCTGGAGCGCCTGTCCATTTTGATGTGATAGTATGCATCCTGGAGATCTATGGAGCACATCCAATTGTCCTGACCCAGAAAGGGTAGAATGGACTGTAGCGTGACCATCCAAAACTTTGTTCTTTGAACAGACTTGTTTAGTCTGCTGAGATCCAAAATCAGTCTCCAGTCCGCTGCCTTTTTTGGTACCAAAAAGAACCTTGAGTAAGTTCCGGATCTGTGTTGGTCTGCCGGGACTTCCTGGATGACTCTTTTTTCTATCAGTTTTGAAATTTCTATGACTGCTTGGTCCCTCAGATTGGGTGGGACATCTGGAAGGGACTTGCTTGACGGTAAAGGGGGTTGAAAGAAGGGAATTCTGTAACCTCCGGATATGATTGAGTGTACCCACTTGTCTTGCGTTAGGTTTTGCCAGGCTTTTGGGTACAGTGAAAGTCTTCCCCCGACTGCCTCCAGAGGCGGGCAGCCGGGGAACCCTTCAGGGATGCTGGAAGGGCTTCTCAGAGAAGGATTCTCTGCTGCCCTGGTTCTGTGGACCCCCTCTGCCACGAGGGCAGCGTCTGTTGTTGTTTCCTCCTCTGCCCCTGGAGGAAAAATCACTACGTGTGTCAGGTGAGGCTCCCTGGGATTTCCGAAACCACATTTTTCCACTCTTCTGACCCTTGGGGTATGGTCTGGAAGGAGTGGAAAAACAGACTCCCACAGCAGAGAGAGTCTTGCCTTCCTGCTCACTCCTATTCAGAGTGTCTTTCACCTGTGGTCCAAAGAGAAAGGAACCATCAAAGGGAGTGTTGGTGAACGACGCTCTAAAGGGTTCCGCAAAATTACACAGCCGCATCCATGCATGTCTCCTATGGGCCATGCCTATACCTGCGGCTCTACTCGCACCATCGGCTGCATAGGAAATGAGCCTCATGGAGGAGTTGACTACAGAATTAAGGGTCGCCAGCTGAGAGGCCACTTTAGCTTGAGCCCCTTCAGCTGATGGATCCTGAAGGGTATCTCCGAGTTCTTTCAGGAGATCCCTCTGAAGCCGGGTAAAATGGCATAAGTAATTCAGTGACCTCATGGAAAAGGTCGCTGAAGCAAACATCCGCTTCCCGTATCTATCCATGGTCCTGGACTCCTTGTCAGGAGGATGGACAGACGAAGAAGTTTCCGCTAACTCCTTCTTAGTGGCTGCTGCTACCACCATGGCATCCACAGGAACACCCTTAATAAGGAACTGCTTATCCAGGGGTGTGGTGATAAATTTGCCGGGTCTCCTCGGGGTTGGTTCCACTGTATCCGAGGTTGACCAAGCCCTTCGGGCCACTACTGACATGAGTGGATCGAAAGGCGAAGAAACCCAGGAGGTGGAAGGTCGGGAATTAAACGCATCCAGGAATACTGATTCGTCCTCGGTAGAGGCTAGGGAATTCCAGTTCCCCCTCTGCTTAAGCATTTCTAGGATGTCCGAAAAGGAAACATCTTCAGAGGGGGATCTCGGGGACACTTCCGATTCATCCAAATCCGTATCCGAAGTGACAGACTCAGGGGAGTCAATGTGCTTCCTCTTGCACTTCTTCTTCCGAGGGGGTTCCTCTGAGTGATCAGGGGAGGCCTTGGAAAATGAAGAAACACCCAATGGGGTGCCCTGGAGTGCCGGTTCCCCACGCTTGGGGTCTGGAGGAGGGGCAGAGGTTGACGCAGGCACTACAGGGGACGGAGCCGGTGGGGTCGAACGTGGGGCTGACTCAGAGGCCAGCACACTCCTCATGACATCGAAGGCATCTCTGCCACGATGCAGAGAAGGCACCGGTTCCGAGGAAATCGGAATCCTCCTCCACACAGAGGGAGACGGATCCGAGGCCGATGTAGGAGACGAGCTCACCTGCGCCGATGCTCCGAGAAGGAGAACGGGGTCGGACAAGGATCAGATGCCACTTGCCCCCACGGAGCCGACGAGGGAGTCTTGGTGCCCAGATCCCTCGACGGACGGTACCATCGAAGTGATCAGAGCTGACAACGGAACCGAAGGAGAAATCATTATCGGAGCTGACGGTTCCACAACTCGAACACCAACAAATTCCGGCTCCGAACTCAATGGAGTCGGAGGAGTAATATCGATAGAAGTGGACGGAGCCGACACCTGTTGAGGAGGGCTGGACAACATCTTGGCAAGTGCCTGCGACTTCAACAACCTACTAACCACTCTCTCCACGTCGTGATCCGAGAGCCTAGAGGACCGAGAGGAGTGGGAAGATCTGTGACTGCGGTCACTCTGCAGTAGGGGAGACTGAGGAGCCAAATAAATGGACTCTAGAGAAGGGGACCTCGGCCACTTTTGGCTCCGCAACGGCTCTGAACATACAGGTGGAGCCGACGGGGAGATATAGTCTCCTCGGTTCTGGCCAGAACCGAAGTAGTAGGTAAGGTTTGGACCAATGACTGCTCCGAGCTGGGAGCCAACGATCTGGCCGGTTTAGGAGATTTCACAGGCTGAGCCTTGGCCGGTGAATCCTGGGGCTTAAGAAGACCCCTCAGAATAAGCTTATTTTTGCGCTCCTGCACAACTCTTGGGCTAAATGCATGACAGATAGAACAAGTGTCCTGCAGGTGCACTGCACCTAAGCAATAGATGCAAGAAGTGTGCCCATCTGTCAGAGACATTTTCTGACAGCATGAGTCACACTTCTTGAATCCAGACACCTTGGATTCTTTGGACATGACCAGAAAAAGTTGTCAAGGTACAACACTGATTTATTGTCCCACACACCAAACAGTGATAACAAAACAGTACTAACACTAAAAACAAGAACACACAGTACACTACAGCTAAGGGTGAAAAAAAATTTTTTTTTTTTTTTTAAGATAGGAAGCCTCTAACTTAAACGACTACCTAACACAGATATAAGGAAAAGCCTAAACGAACCGTTAACCTACAATAAGAGATAGGGGTGGGGGAGGGGGAGAAATCTAGTTTAAACGAGTTCTAAGGGAAAGACTACACAAAAAAACTGAACTTAACCCCACGAGTTATAGATTACAACAAAAATAACAATAAACTCCCTAAAAAGTACTAATCTGACAAAAACAGCTAAAATTAAAACGTATACAAGCCTGAGCCAGTAGAAACGACACCTTGCAGCTGAAGCGGCAAACGAGATCTGGGTAAGCTAGCGCTAGGCATCATGGGATAAGGGGTTGCCTCGAGCCAGTAAACAGCTTTCGAGCTATTGAAGATGGCCGAGTCAGAGCCGAGGATCAGCTCCGATCCCAACAAGCAAGAAACGAAGGCGAGATACACAGCTCAACATCATTGGTTCCTTCAGCATATTTCAATCCTTCCAAAAGTTAAATATGAAGGAATGTTGGCGGAAGAGAAGTTGAAGAAGAATGAAAATGGACAACACAGATGCAACATTATGGTGGGTAAATAACTTATTTATCTGATGTTGTCATTTTCATTCATGGGTTCATAGGTAGGTACTAGGCTATCTGCCCAAAGGCATTTAAAAGCCTAGCCAGAATATGTTGGCTTTTGCCACCCCCTTAGTTTAGTTCCCTGTCCCTCTGTCCAGCAGAGCCACACTGAAGTGATCCCTGGGGTAAACTTTCTTTTTCCTATCCACTCGTCAAGGTTTCTCTTGAAGAGTGTTAGCAAGGAGCTCTGCCTAATGTAGATTGGAATCTTGTTCCAAAGCATGGGAAGTCTCTGTGACAGGAATCAATCCCTCCAGCACGTCCTATTTATTGCTGCGGTGAGGTTTAGATCCCTAGAGCGTGTGGCTCGAGAGGATAAGCCTTTCTTTAGGTGGAGCATGTCGATCAGTTCTGGGTTGGACATGGCCTTGTATGTAAGGCAAAGATCACCTCTGAGTAGGCGGTATGCAACTGAGTACAGCTGGAGTTTCTTCAGTCGAGCTGCATAGGGCTTCTGTTTGAGGCCAATGATCCTCTTGGTGAGGTACTTGTGTGGTCTTTCCAGCTGTTGCAGGTGTCTTGTAAGATGCATCCCAAATGGGGTGTTGTACTCTATGATGGGTGTGATGAGCGATGAGTAGAGGGGCACAATGACCTCTTTTGATCTGGATGAGAATCCTTTTGTGATAAGGTGTACCATGTAGAAGGATTTTCTAACCACTTTGGCAATGTGATTATCAAAGGAGAGTTTACTATCTACTTGGGTCCCCAGATCCCTTATTACGTCTTCCATATTTGGGGGACTACCACCTATGTCGTAGTTCGTGGGTACTTTGTGTTTTCCAAAGGGGGTGACTATGCACTTTTTGGCATTTAGCTTGAGGCCATGATTTTGACACCGGATGTCCGTCTCAGTGAGACCCTTTTGGAGGATGTCTGTGTCAGCCGGAGAGTCAATTATAGCCCCTACTTTTCAGTCGTCTGCGAACTTGGTCAGCCACAGTACTCCTGTGCTTGTCTGTACCTCTGAGAAGTATATGCTGAACAGGAGGGGTCCTAGGACTGAGCCCTGGGGAATGCCACTTGTAACCGGTTTAGAGTCAGACCTAGCTCCCGCAACTCTTACCATGTGGGTTCTGTTTGTGAGCCAGCTGGCAACCCATCTTGTGACATAGGGGTTTATGTTCAGGCTGGTGAGCTTGTCTATAATACCAGAATGAGGAATGGTGTCAAAGGCCTTTGCGAGGTCTAGGTAGGCTGTGTGTGCCACCTTTCCCTCATCTATAGCCTTGGTAACTGTCTCAAAGAAGTCCACCAGTTTTAGGAGGCATGATCTACCCTTAAAGCCGAACTGGGTAGGGTCCAGTGTTTGGAGGTTCTCAATGTCTCTGTTAATGAGTTCCATGATGATGCGCTCCATAGCCTTGCAGACCAAGCTAGTCAGGCTTATACGGCGATAGTTCCCAGGGTCTGTTGTGGCTCCACCTTTGTGGAGCAGAATAGCCGTTGCTGTGCGCCACTCTATGGGTACATAACCTGTGGAGAGGCTGAGTTTGAACAGTGTGTTTAGGTGAGGGGTTAGTTCATCTTTGAGCTCGTGTAGGACACAGCCTGGGACTCAGTCTGGTCCCACTGATGCTGTGTTTTTGGCTTTGGAGAGGGCTGTTTTAACCTGAGTGTCTGTGATTTCAGGAGCTCTGCATTCTTCTGGTATGGTTATGTGCCCTTTTGGGGGTGAGAGAGGGGTGAAGTTTGCGCTGAACTTGTCTGCCACGATGTTGGCAATATCAGTCGGTTCAGTGTATTTTGTACAATTCTGCACCAACTCTAAGCAGATCTGAGCATTGCCACTTATATTCTTGACATAGCTAAAGAATGCCTTGTGCTTACCTTTGGAGTCCTTGGCAATTTTTCTTTCGAAACTCGCCTTGGATGATTTTATGAGGGATCATAGTTTCCTGCTGATACTGATCAGGGATGTCTTCCCTTCTTGGGATTTTACTCTTTTCTGTACTAGTTTCCTCCTTCTATTGTATAGCTTGTTTATGACAGGAGTCCACCAGACTGGTTTCCTTTTCTTGGAGGAGTGCGTCTTGGTTTTGCTTGGGATTGCACGATCCATGCATTCTTGTAGGTGCCCGTTGACTGCATTAGTAAAGGATTTTGCAGCTTGGACAATGTTATCCTTTAGCACGGGGGCTTTGAAACTTTCAACCTCGGTCTTAGGTAACGTGAAGTTTGCCTTTGAAAAGTTTTTCACGGTGGTTTCCTTGTCCAGGGGTTGGGGCGGAATATGGATAGCCAAAGTGATTTGTTTATGGTCAGATCTAACCAGTGAGGGGTTGCCCTCCAGCGTGAAGCACCAGTCGTCCATGTTGGTGATGACCAGGTCTAATATGTTGTCACCTCTGGTGGGAGTGTTGACCAGTTGATCCAGGGCGTCTGAGTTTATAAATTCTAGGAAATGTTGGGCAAGGGAGTTAGTACTTGAGTATTTCTCCCAATTAATGTTTGGGTAATTGAAATCACCCAATATTAGGGTGTTTGGTAGGACCTTTATATTTCCCAGTGTTTCCAGAAATGCGGAATGGGGGTCCTGGGACATGGTGAGTGATCTGTAGCAAGCTACAATTTGAATTGCAGCTTTGACTGTTGTTAGTTGCACGTGGATGATCTCTGAAGCATCGTGCTGTGCCACTAATCTGGAGGTGTGGGTATCCTTGATGAATACGGATACGCCCCCACCTTTTGTATTTCGGTCCGGGTTCTGTAGCCGACATGTATGGTATGAGTTGTAGCCTGGTAGTGCTGGGGTGCTCTCTGGAGCCTTAAACCAGGTTTCTGTTACTGCACATATATCGATTTTCTCCATACTGAGGAGTGCCTCGAATACGTGCATTTTGAGGTTTAGACGTCTGGCATTGAGTAGCATTACCCTCAGTTTTTTGTTACTTGTGCTATTTATGGTGGTGGGTTTGTCTTTTGAGCCTTGCCTAAAAAAGGCACTATGGGGGTGGCAAGAGCCTTGGCCAGTATTCGAAATCCTAAGGGTGACAGGTGCAAGCCGTCTCTAGCGAAGCAGCGTGGCTTGTCAAGCATGTCATCCCAGGTGGACAGACACTGGATCCCCTTTGAATGACACCAGAAACTTAGCCAATTTTTGAAACTGACATTTTTTTCTTTATACTGTGGTATCATTCTTGGTGAGGGCAGGATGCTACTCAGGGTCAGGGTCATACCGGCCTGGGTACAAGATCAGAGAGCTCTTCCATGTCTCTTTTCATGTAGTCCAGGGAGGTATGGCTCAGGTCATTCACACCAACATGGACGATGACAGAGTCATATTTGTACTTGTTCTGGAGTGACCTGAGTGCTTGTGTTATGTGGCGGATCCTGGCACCTGACAGGCAGCTAACAGTAACCTTCTCCTTATTCAGCCTAATGAGTGGGACGTCAGTGTGCCTGACTATAGAGTCACCTATTACTAGTATGTTGGGTATGTTATTTTGCCTTAAGGGCTGTGATTGCATGGCACACTGGTTTTGTGAAGTATGTGTTTCATGATTTGTGTTGGGGGGCTGGAGGTTCTTTGGATGTCTGCTTTGGAGGTCTCTGTTGCTTTTGCAGATTTTTATTTAGAGCCTCCGAGTATGTTTTCGTGTATTTATGTGTGTTTTTTGCCGGTGGTGGTTTAATGCGTCTATGTGAGACTGGTGGTTTGATGCAAGTATTTCCCTTTCTCCTCTTGACTGTCTGATCCAGCCTTGGGTTGAGAGAGATTAGCCTCCAGTTTGGCTGTATAATTGCATCTCTCACATGTATTAGTGTTTGTTGGTAGGAGGAGAGGGTTGTCTGTGTACATGAGGCAGTTGTAACATTGCCTCAAAATGCCCAGATTTACCAGTTGGATTGGAGAGTACGCCTGAAACTGCCCTTTGGACATGCCTGGATATGTACTGTGAACTGTTTTACTGAATGGCTGGTAAGGTTGAATAGAGAGCCTTGTCCTTCTGTACAGTATAGGAGGGTCTAGTGCTAGGGTTTATAAGTACTTGCTATGAGTTTTCAGCAAGTTCTGGGCTGAGAAATGAATGGCTTGAGTGTTTAAGTTGAAATTGTCTAGTTCCAAGGGAAAAATTGAAGAGGAGACTTTGTGGAGCCGGGAATAATTATACCCTGCCTAACCAGCGCTGCCTGGCGTGCAAAACCAGGCATATGTGGTTATTTATAGCAGAGAAATGAAAGAGATAGAAATTAGCCCAAAATGGCCAATAAACTACTAATTTCTGGGCTGAAACCACTCCTCCAGGGACAGATAGGCTGCTCAAAGCTCCCCTCTCTCACAAGTGAACAGAGATTTGTAACACAGCCCTGAATTCAGCACTTAACCTGAAAACTGGACTATACTAGCTTAGAAAGGCGGGAAACAAGTATACTTTTTTGTTTTTTATCAGAAAATAAAGCAGATACAATCAAAAAACTCTTTAAATGCACAGAAAAGGATACTTATTGTTATAGATCTCAGATCAGAGCTGTAGTCAATGCCACTAGTAATAAAGTAGGAAGAAACACAAATACAGTAAAAGCAGATGAATAGAATGCAATTTATTTATATGTATATATAAAACAATAGAAAACGAACAACTGATTTAAACAAGTTACCCAATTAAACAGAAAAAAGCTCAAAACTGAGCCCTGCTCCAGCAGTCTTCAAACAGACAATTTCTAACTGCACACTCCTGCTACTAGGGTGCAGGGGAACCTTCTCCAAAAAAAAAGATGGCCTGGGTCAGTGCTCAAGTTATACAAACAAAGCTAGATTCAGTAGGCCTGAATCTGGTGTATGCTGCAGCAAGAAGGCGCACCATTTTCAGAAAGAAACAGTTCAAATACGCAGGCACAATAAGCCTGTGACCAGAAATTCCCAGCTCAGAAGGGCAGAATCCAGCCTCCCACAAGAGTGCAGATCACACCTTCTTAATATAAAAAAACTGGCCCAAAGCCCAAGTGCTTAAACCATAACTAATACACTTTAGAACAGACACTAAGCCTTCAATCAGCAACTCCCAACTCAGAATGATGTAAGCTTCCTGTCCTGCCACAACAGTGCAGATCACAAACCTTCCTAATGTGAAACAGCTGGTCGAAAGCCCAAGTGCGTAATCCAAAGGCTTAGAATAACAGTTACAATTTAATCGGCTACTAACAAGCAGTACTAAATGCAGCAGAATAAATGCTATTAAGTACTTTTAAGAACAGGCAGCAAGAGAAAAATAAATAATTAAGTAGGAAGAAACACAAACACAGTAAGCAGATGAATAAAGTGCAAAAAACATTTTTTTTTCTCTCTCTCTCCGTATTAGGTAGAATGAGCTAAACACACTAGACTGGGAGGAATGTCACAGATCAAATATACAGTAGGGGCGGGCAACTGCAAAGCCACCAAGTATAAAAAGAAAACACCAATACGGAGGGCAGGGTGGGGGAAAATCAACTCAGAAAAATAACACTTTCAACCCAGATCAGAAGCCAGCAAATATGATCTTAAATCAATCAAGCAAAAGCAATTAGAATACTGTAGAACTTTGGAAAGAAGTGCCAAAAAATATACTTATCAATTTATATCTTGAGTTGTTTCAGTAGCACTCTCAGTCAGAACTCGATTAGATTCAAGCAATGAATGCAGAGGTAACAAACAGGGAATATTAATTCGCTTAATTATCCCAACTACTGGGACAGAGTCAATTACCCCAGCTACCTACATCCTGGGAGGACTCTAAGGAAGGATATTCCTGAGCACTGCTGAGCCAAAAGCTGCTCTTCCCCTAGAGACCAGATCCAATTTGTAATGAGCAATAAAGGATTTGCCCACTTTGCGGCTGCACAAATATCATCCAGTGAGAATCTAGACAGAAAGGCTGAAGAAGTTGCCATAGACCTGGTGGAATGAGCTTTTGGTGTTTTTGGTAAAGGCATGCCCAATTTTTCAAAAACAAATGTAATATAGTCAGTTAACCATTTAGCTAAAATCACTTTAGAAACTGGTTTGCCTAATTTTGTTTCCGAAAAAGCAAAAAAAAAAAAACTGTTATGACTTCTTCAAATTTCTGGTTCTGTGTAGATAAAACTGTAATTGTCTGTGAACATTAAGAGGTGTAACATATACTGTCCTTTGTTGGAAAAATTTAGAAAGAAAACTGGAAGGTTTATAACCTGATTAATGCTGGATTTTGACACCACCTCAGGAAGAAAGGAGGGGTTGGTTCGTAAGGATACCCTACCCTTATGAAAAATCAAATAAGGAGGCTTGGAAGACAGGGCCTGACGTTCTGAAACTCTTCTAGCGGAGGTAACTGCCACTAAAAAGACAGTTTTCCAGGTCAAAAATTTTAGATCACACCTAGCTGATGGATCAAACGGAGATTGTGTCAATGATTGTAAAACAATATTTAAATCCCACGAAGGAGTGGGGTCTTTTAATGGGGATCTAAGAAGAAAGGTCCCTCGTACAAAGGGTTTACAAAGTTTGGAAGAGGCTAAAGATGAATTGAAAATGAGATACAATTGTACATTAACAGCAGAAGACATAGCACCTTCATTGAAGATTGCAGCTAAAAATTCAAGAACTTTAGGAACTGGAGCTGAAAACGGATCAATGCGTTTTTGCTACGCTCAAAAAAATTAATCTTCCATTTACTTATGTAAATTTTCTAGTGGAAGCTTTGTGAGAGAATACAAGAATGTGGTGAAGAGGGAAAGAGAGCCTGGGCTGTCTAGCAGTCAATGGAAGTGGAGAAACCATGCAGTCAACTTTAGGCTTGCAATGCCCGGATGTGTCATGTCTGTCGGGTGAGACAGACGGTCTGGAATTTATCCAGAATCCATGGTGGCTGAAATTGATGAAGCCAAAGAAAAGAAAAACAAATCTTATGAGGCTAGAGGATGCAATGAGGATAACTGTGCTCTTCAATCAATATGTTTTCTGAAGAAATTTGGTGATTAGAGGTAATACAGGATAGGCATAAAGGAGATCATGGGGCCAATCGTGATGTAGAGTAACCCTTGGTGGGGGATCCGGGCAAAGAACCTGCTGCACTTGTTGATGGAAGCTGCAAAGAAATCATAACATGGTTGCTCCCACTGTAGAAAATTCTTTCCACAAACTCAATACTGAGGGACCACTCATGAGGCATTAGAATGGACTTGCTTAACTTGCAATCACATTGGATTTCCCAGGAATGTGCATTGCTGTCAGAAACTGATTGGATGAGATCACCCACTGCCACACTCTTACAGCTTCTCGACACAGAGAGGTAAAATTTTGTTTCCCCTTGTTTGTTGATGTAGCAGACCACTGACATATTGTCCATCTGAATCTCATTAGTCTCGGAAGGGATTCACCACAGAAGCTAATTCTTGCAAGCCTGTGCTATCTTGATCTGACTAGATAAAGGTTGGTAAAGAATGGACCACTGAGTCACTAGGGTCTACTGAAGGATTTTCATGTGGCACCTTGTTAATGGTACCAAAATGATTGCAGCAGACATTGACCTCAATGTTTGTAAAATCAGCCGAGCTGAAAGAGAACTTTAAATAATCTTTTTGACCTGGAATTGAATGGTTTGAATCCTTGATTGAGGGACACAGGCTGTCATAATTACTGTATTGAACAAGGCTCAGATGAACTCCAACATTTGAGTTAGTTTGTGTTGAGATTTTTTGTGATTGATGGTAATTCCCAGGTGAGAGGATAACCGGAGTGTATAGTCTCGTGTTTTGATCAGATGATGCCTGGTCAGAACGGTTATCAGCAGTTGTCCAAATATGGAAACACCCAGAATCCCTGTAGCCTCAAGTGAGCTGCTACTACTGCCATACACTTGGTAAACACCTTGGGGGCTTTGCTGAGCCCAAAGGGCAGAGCCCTGAATTGGTAATGACTGGCACCCAGCCAGAAGCATAGATATATATCTCATCAATTCATTTTGATATTAGAGTACGCATCCTCAAGATCTATTCAGCACATCCAGTCATCCATTTGAAGAAAGGGTAGAACTGACTGAACCTAGACCATCAGGAACTTGGTGTACTGAACTGACTTGTTCAGATTGCTGAGATCTAAAATTGATCTCCAGTCCCCTGTTTTCTTTGACACTAAAAAGTATTGTGAGTAAATTCTGCACTCTCTCTGGTATGGGTGATGACTTCTTTTTTCTAGCAGCTTGTTTATTTCTAGTGCTGCAGCTTCCCTATAATTCAGTGGAACATCAGGGATTTTGTTTACTATCAAAGGTGGTGGTAGGTAAAAGGGTATTATATAACCTCTGCATCCATGAATCTTTTGTAATCTGCAGTCAGGCTCTCTGGTGCAGGGATAAATGACTTCTGACTGCCTCTAGAGATAGACAGTCAGGCCTCCTTTTAGGAGTGCTGGTAGGATCCCCCAGAGAATGTATCTCTAGACCCCTGATTCTGCAAACCACCTCTGCCATGTGGACGGCGTCTTCCATTAGAATTACCCCCTCTGCTCTTGGGGAACTATCTCCACATGGATCTTGAAAGGGACCCTGGGACTTTCTGAACCATGTTTTTGTCCACCTCGTTAGTTCCAAAAAGGTCTTTTGAGGGGTCAAAAAATGTACATCCACAGCAGACGGGTTTTAACTTCCTGCTCACATCTGAAGAGTGTGTCTTTTACTGTCAAAGGCAGCACTGACGAAGGAAGACTTGAAGGGCTCCGCAAAATCAGACAACCGCATCCAAGCATGCCTACTGATGGAAATGCCATAATTGCTGTCTGTGAGGTACCTTCAGCTGCATGTGTCACGGATGAGTTTGAAATGGATTGGAGAGTAGCCAAATGCAGGGCAAGAGTAGACTCTGCCTCGGCAGATATGGTTTCAGAGAGGGATTTGGTGAGTTCCTTAATCAAATCCCTCTAGACTCTAGTGATGTGTGCCAAATAATTCAACGACCAAACAGCAAAGGTCACTGAAGCATATACACGCTTCCCAAGTCAGTCCAACAACCTAGACTCCCTGTTGGGGGGGGGGGCACAGAAACTCTGTTCTGCTAGATCATTCTCCGTGGCTGCCTCTACAACCATGGCATCAAGTGGTACTCCCTTGCTCCAGAACTCTCTGCCCTTTGGTGGTGCCAGAATCCAATCCAGTCTCTTGGGAATTGGCTCAGCGGTATCAGGTTCCTTCCATGCACTTCGAGAGACCAAATCAATGAGCTCATCAGTGGGTGGAGTCACCCAGGAGGTAGACGGGCCAGCTCCAAAAGCCTCCAGGAATACCGACTCCTCTTGGGAAAGGTTGTCAAGAGACCAATCACCCCTTTGCTTCAAAAGTTCTAGAATGTCTCCAAAGGAGACATCATCAGGTGGTAATCTTGGGGAAACCTTCCCCTCATCAAAACCAGTATCCTATGTGACAGACTCTTGTGGAGAGTTTAAGTGTCTCCTCTTGCATTTTTTCTTTCTCGGAACTTCTTCAGTGGGATGCTCCAAAGAAGTACTGGAAGAAATGAGTATACCCTGCTCAGTATCCTGGTGACTTACCTGGGCTGGCTGACCCCATGTTGCAGAAATTGAGGGTCAAGATGCAGAGATGAATGGGGTTGGGAAGTCAGAGCTGAGGAGGGAGGAGACTTCCTGTCTCTATGAACAGAGAAAGCTCTCTCCACCACCTCAAAAGCAGAAAACCTTCGGGAGAAAAAATGATGGCTCAGAAAAGGCATGCTTCCAGCCTGTATGCTCCCATTGTCCCAAAGGCAGACTACCCAAGGAAGGAGTCAGACATGAGGTATCTACCGCCGAAGCTCCGAGGGGCACAGACAATTACGGCAACTTTTGAGTCAACTCCAACACCCCGCATCCAGTGCCGACACTACGGCTCTGAGAGTTATCCGGCTCTGAAGTGCTTCCAGCCAGTTAACTCACAGACACCACTAGAGTCAAAGATACCATGATCTTTGAATCCGATGCAGATTACTCCGGAATCTTTGGATCTGACTACTCCAGAACCAAAGGTCGGTTTGAAGAAGGAGCCAGTATTGGTGGGGTAGTACTAACCAAGGTCTCCAGACCCGATAGGTTCACAGCCGGAAGAACCTGAATCTGAATTTGCATTGAGAGGAATTTCCTCATCATTCTGTCCACATCTGCCTCAGTCAAACTTCTGGAGGAATGAGTGGAAGATGCTGTCGAAGATGCTCTTGAGTGATGGTGCCTAGGAGACCTATCCAAGAAAGGTGAAGGCAGGCGAGGGGAAACCGGATCCAAGACCAAAGGTGGGGATCTGATCAGAGGAGACTTGTCAGGTTTTGATACTTTGCATGGAGGATCTGAACCCAGAGCTGAAGGAGAGGGTGGATGTGAGGAACACTTTTTTGGATCTTTCTTGTCTGACTTCTTGGGGGTTTGAGCCCCAGATAATGTTTCTGATGACTTAGAAGGGAGCAAACCTCTCAATATCAATTTGTTCTTCCTATCCATTAGAGCTCTGGGATTGAAAACTTTGGAGATGCCACAACTGTAGTGTAGATGTGTATGGCCTAGACAACAAGCACATTTAGTGTGCACATCAGAAAATGGTATCTTATTGCCACAGGCTGTACATTTTTTAAAACACAAGGCCTGTTAGACATATTGAATTAACTAACTCTATAATATACAGAAAGTTATAAAAGGATAGTTTATTTTTTTATTTATTTATTTTTTTTTCGTGAAAAACAAGGGAAAAGGGAAAGTGTTACAAACAATGGTAATTCAAAAATACTTAAATAATACAAGGAAAATGAATAGCAGCTATGGTGATAAAGATTACACGAAAAATGGAATAAATAAGGAAGGATAGCAGAAATATATACAGAAAAGAAGCTGTAAGATAATTTTTTTTGAAATGGTGTTTTACTCACGAAAACCAGCTAGCTAAACCAAGAGTTTGCAGTGACCACGTCAGTATGCGAAGGCAGCAAATTACATCTGAGGTATGTTATGTGCCTAAGGCATTATGGTTAAGGAAGGAGCTTGAGAGTTTCAGTCTTCCATGAACTAAAAAAAGCAGTGATCTGAACCCAACCATTAAGGAATGAATGAAAACAGCATCAGATTATTTTTTCATGCAGTTTGTCTGTTTGCAGGTTGATAAATACATTGAAATCTGCACCAATAATTAGCCTGTCCTTCTTCACCACTCTCTTTTCCAACACCCACTAACCACTCTCCAAAGTCCTCTAAGTCATCTGCACTTGTGACACAGAAGGTAATTAGTACCATCTCACATCCCTTCCTATACCATTTTGTTATGATCTATCTACCTTCTTGATCCTTATTTTTTTTCATTTTTCTGCCATTCTTCGTGTACTCTCCCTAAAATGCCAACTGTTCTCTTTTTACCCATTGCAGAACTTCATCCCATCCACCTATAACCTTTCTTCTTCAGCTTTTTAACTTACTGCCTTATTAAATTTAACTCTTGAATAAAAAATATATCATGTTTCCCTGTTTTACCTTCTGCAACACTCTAGCACAGTTTTTACTGGATGACTGAGTCCTACTACATTCCATGTCCTCATAGTGTTTTGTGAACCATCTTCATCCCCTTGTAACTTTTCCTCTCCCAATAATATACTATTTCCTGTATTTCTCTTTTGTGTTTCCTGCCTCAAAAAACGTTTTCAAGAGGCTTGACACCATTACAGCAAAAACACATTACACTTAGATCGTCACTGGTAGTGTGATTTGAGGGTGTGGTCTCATGTCAACTTGCCAACTCCTGGGTCACTGAAAACAGGGACCCAAACACAACAGTTAGCAAAAAAGATATCTACCCAGCCTTATTTCACAGGAACAGCCACTGACTATATAAACTGTATAAGGAATGATGTTTACAGGAGGTAGTAATGCTTTACCTCCGCCTACAAATGTCACATACATAGGCAATCCCCCCTACAAATGTGACATATTTAGGCATACCTTATACATTCATAACATAATGCACCACTACACCTTCTATGTGTTAATGAGTGGGGTTCCTAATTTTTGATTGAAGCATGTTACTTTGATCAAAATTGAATTGTACACAGAGCGAGCGTCGACCAATCATGTCAGCAACTCTACATGGACATGAAAGGCATAATATCTCGAAAACTTAAAACAACCTATCCACCTATCAACTCCTTTGAAAAACCTTACTTCATCTTATTCATTTTTACTCCTGACTTCACACCGCTCCTCTCCCTTTTCTAAATTACCACCTTATTCTTATTCATACCCAGTCCTGCAAATTCATCTCTTTGACTCTCAACTCTGCCTATCCTAACTCTTAACCAAACGCATTCACTGTTCTCTTCGATTCTCAGCTGTAGCTGTCTCACTTCTTATTCAACACACTGGCTATTCTTATCAATCTAAACTTTCCCTAGCATCACACTAACTCTACAGATCTTTGTGTCTAGCTTTATAATTTTATTGCTTCTTCATCTCATGACAAAATTATAACTTCACTGTCTCGCCATCTCTTCACTGCCTCCCCATCTCATCACAAGTAAATATGCTCTTCACTAGCTTAACAATTCTACTTCTTCTGCTACTTTCTCACTTCACAGACTACCAAATTACTCTCACACTATGTCCACCATTCTTCAAGAATTAAACTGTATAGTGATATACACCCTAACCTAGGACCCCTTTCCATTTCTACTCCCCAGTTACCCACATCCCCTCTAGTCACCTCTAATAATTCCAAACAACTATACTTTACCTCAATAAAAACAAAATAACATTTGTAACAAAATTAAGCAATAGATATTATTGCCCTTAACACAAACATGGCTAAAACCTCATATGAAAGACTCGGAAATTCTTACCCCACGATACAGCATCATTAGAGCTGATAGGCTAAATAAAAAGAAAAGATAGAGGGGTAGCTATCCTCTACCCTAACATGTATGATGTTTCTCCTCTGCTCAAATTCAATAATGTAGAGCTACTTACTTCCTACATAAAATTAAATGACCACAAACTTCTTTTAATAATTGTTCGGTATACCCCCTGGAAACAATATAGCCAATCTTAAAAATATATTTTACTGGATCTCACACAATATTATCAATAAAACAGTCATCCTAGGCGATGTCAAAATCAAATCAAGTGCTTTCACTTCTAACTCTCCTTCTTCCAGCATTACCCTTCACAGCTTCAAACAGCTTATTACTACTTCTAAATCACTATAACAAATCAGAGGACTCTAGTCCCATTCTTGACTGGATTCTGGCCTCTTTTGTTGTGTCTTTCGGCTTTTCCCGGTTAGGGGTTGCCACAGCGGAGCTCCGGTCCTCTAATGATTGATAGTTTATTTGTACGTGCCAAGTTACCAGCCCTGACGCACAACCTTCAATGAAGGTACGCCCATTCACGCATGTCTCCACGCAGAAGATGCTCTAGCTGAGAATAGAACAGGACAGCGTCGTACTGTGAGGCGACAACGCTACTGCAGCACCACCACTGGCCTCTGATCCTTGCAAATACACTAGTCAGGACCCCTTCCTGAATCCCTTAGTGATCACTGTTCTACCTATGCTATCAGATGTATAACTCGCCATACCAAACAACAAGCTTACAAAAATACTTGTAATTTCACAAAATTTAATCCTGAATCATTTTAGTTGCTTTGAGCTCAATTAATTAGACTATTATAAAAGGCTTGCCACTAGATGAGGCAGTAGAAAGGTTCATTTTAACATTTTTAAGCATCCTTAACAACTTTGCACCCCTACGTAGGAAGAGGGTAAAATCTAATGTTGCCCCTTGGCTTATTAATTAGAGTAGAAGTCTTACACAAAACAGAGACAAGGCATGGAAACACAGGAAGAAACCTAAAAGTGCAGAAAACCTACAGCAATTTAAGCAACCTTGATACAAAGCAATATTATTCTTATTTACAGAATAGCCATAGATATAACTCCAAAACTTCTGTTCGTCCATTAAACAAATTTTATACCCAGGAACTAACAATGCCCTTAATCCTTGTTCCAATAACTCCCCCTTAGAAACAGCCACCAAGTTTAACTTGTACTTCACTGACAGCATAGCGACACTCACCAATGAATCCTTTCCTGACTCCACTGACTCATGTCTACCCCCACCCTCACATTAAAACCAGTCAGCACCCCCTTCATAAAATAAATATATATTATCCAAATGTAAACCTTGTTCACTTTCTCTATGTAACCTTCCTGCAGAATAACTCAAAATTCTTATCCTCACTCTCAAAATATTGGAAAAATGTGTACATAAACAACTACTCACTCCAGCATCTCTTAAAAGAACAATTACTAACCAATACTCATGGTTTTAGACCTGCCCGTAATACTACTGCCGTCCTAACTTTTACAGATAACATAATAAGGCCAAGGATAGAGGGGTAAACTTGTATCTTCCTTATTCCTAAACCTATCAAAAGCTTTCAACACTGTGTATCATAAAAAAACTTCTATGATATCTGTCCACAATGGGTATCATACAACCTACTCTTCAGTGGTTTATTAACTACTTGTCAGAACCCCACCAGGCAGTTAAATGGAATTCTACTATTTCCCCTTACCTACCCACCATTACAGGTGTTACCGCATGGTACTTGGTTCTGTTCTATTTAATATCTTGATAAACAATATTCATACTTCTATACAACAGGCATCTATTTTAAATTATGCAGACAATTCCACCCTTATCTGCCTCTCAGACAACCTAGAACATTTAGAAAATATTACAAAATATGCCTTTAACTCTACTGTAAACTGGCTTTATAACTACCAACTCCTTCTTAATCCAAAGAAAACCAAACTCCTTTTATTTTTCCCCAAATCACTTATCCATGAGAAAAATTACTTTAAGATCACATCCCTAAACAATATACCAACTGAAGTAGTGCCCCATACAAAACTGGTGGGGCTTACAATAGATGACAACCTCAAATATGACCTCCACATACAGGGGAAAAAATAAAAAATTAGGAATGCTATACAGAGCCAAAAAACTCCTTACTGCAACCCCCAGTTTGGTCTTGCCACTACATACCTACTCACTTATTATATGGTTCTCCCATCTTGACTAACCTCTAGGTTACCCTAAAATCTAAACTAGAACAGCGTTACAAGGTAAGTACATTTGCTGCTCATACAAGTCACAGAACACATCACTTTTCTGCACTAAAAACTCCAAATTGTCTACAATTATCCAACCAACTAAATTATACCCAGCTTCTCTCAACGTTTAAAATTGTATTTAATCCCACTTCCTGCCCAGCTATAAGTACAATTCTTCACCACTACCTCCCAAACCATCATCTTCAATCTTCTGATAAAAGTCTACTTGACATCTATAAACCTTACAAAAACTGTGGTCAATGTCTGTACACAGACTGTCTAGCAAAAGTCTGGAATATGATCACTGCACCAGTCATGACAAAACATAACATTAATTTATTTAAGCTGCAACTGCAACTAAAAGAATTCCTCTCTGACTCCTGGCTTTGCACTTGCTGGCCAAAATTTCATCTCCTTCTCCTCTAATACCTATATACATCCTATCTCGACTTTTTCTTATTTTTATTTCTTTTATTCTTAATATTGTTTTATTCATTATTTCTCCTACTTCCAATATCTACTCCACATATTACCCATTACAAAAACTTTTTCTCACTCTCCCCCTCTTCCTCTCCTCCCTCTTATCCACTGCCTGAATTTTCCACTATGGCATTTAATTTGAGTGAGTAATAAACTCTGACACTTACAAAATGTCAACACATTTCAGTGCTATATGACATTGTATTTATCTTGTTTAAAGGTTGTATATGTGCATTACTCTACATGTCATGTGTGTATTAATATTTGTATTTACAGCATATTGTAATTTTATGTAAACTTTCACCCATGCATATGTATTTTCTGTTCCTTTATTTGTGGAACTTTTCTTCCCAGGCTTCTGCTGAAAACTGATAAAAATTGTTCAGTCAGGCATTCCCAGTAAACAAATATAAATAAATAAATAAATTAAATAAGGCTAAACTGTACAGCTGTTTACCATAGTCTAAGCATACATTGCCTCATACTGAAATTTAATGTGGACATTGTTAACTGTGAAGCCTGAATTGTTACTAAGCCCCAGTAAACCTTAAAACTTTCAAAACAAAAAATAAATGCTTAAAATTATAAAAGTTAAAATAAAATTAATTCATGACAAATGTGAAAAACAAGCTCCACTGCAGCAACTTTGCCAAGTTTATTCATGTATTATGAGCTTTCGTTGAGTTTAGGTCTTAACTTTACAGGAAACTGAAATATGAGTCAGTGTTGCATTTTAACAGTTGCCATCCTTTTTCTCAGAAAAAAAGCAGTGACTAAGGGTCAAACAGTTAGAGCTGCCCGGATGGTGTCTGAATTTGAAGCTTTTATTCATGAGTGCACAAATCTTACTGAGATGTTCTTGAAAAGTACCCTGTCAACTTGATTGTTAATACAATTAAGGAAGTAACACAAAAAAGACAAATAGGTTTTTATAATGCCCAACTGGGAGGGAGTATTTTGGAGAAAACCAATAATAAAATCTAAAATAATGACCAACTTTTAACATCAGCATTTATAAATGCATTTAATGTGGATTACATGTCCATTAAAATATTATATTTAGAAACTGGGGCATTTTTAAATATTTTGAGGGGGTTGGCAATAAGATTGGTCAGACCCAAACACTTTTAGCTAGGAAAGGTATCTGCTTAAAAAACTTAATAAAATGCCCTAGTTCTAATATGCAGATGGGGACGGCATTAGACGAGGTATCTTTAAATGTGGATACTAAGTATTTTAAGTTCTTGACTGAGGGAAATAGGATGTTTTTTAACAACATGATGATGTATCTACATTTTAGGTTTAATTATGACACAAAAGGCTGGTATCTGTAGTGATATGACAGGAATGTGCAAGGGTTCTACATTGGGAAAACAACTGGCATATTTAGGGAATGTATTTACGAGCACACTTACAGTACTATGAAAAGGAATATTAATAATGCTCTAGCCAAACATTTAAGTGATTTTCCTAACCATTTTTTATTTTGGGGGAATGAAAAGCCAGGATATAACCCAACAGGAGGTGATGTTGATTTATTTTTGAAAGTCTGGGAGCTTTATTGGCAATTGAAAATGAATGCAGGGACAGCCCCTGGTCTTAGTGGTATGCTATCTATTAACTGCATTTTAAAAATGAAATCTCTATGGTTGTTATAATTTAATATTATATTAATTGAATATGAATATAATGTGCTGTATTAATTTGTGTTACAATTTATATGTACTTTATATGTATTTTTGTATATACATTTTATGTGCAGATTTTAAAGGTTGATGTGTATGCATGAATAGTTAGAATTTTCTATAAATAGTGTATATGGCTTTTTACGTGTGATACTGAAGAAGTTCTGGATTGGTTGAGAATGAAAGTGCTTAATATGTAAATAAACTTGGCAATGTTACTGCAGTGGAGCTTACTTTTGGCATTTGTTGTGAATTGTTTTTAATATGTATGTTTTTTGGTTACTAAAATAAAATTAAATCAAGATCATTTTACAGAATGGAACCACACATGCAATGCTGTTATAAAAGATTAATCCACAGGGAGGACTGAACCTCCAATACTGCTTCTTGTAGGTAGTGAGAAGTACCACTATACTATTGAGCAGCTGCAGGACAAAGGCTGCTAACAGGTTATTCATCTGTAATACTGCACTTGCTGACTACTGCAGCCTTCTTTGTTTAAGCTTTTATATTGATATTATGCCTTTTATGACTTGCTGACACTCTCTGTATGATTAACATTCAATTTTATTAACCTGCTTTGATCGAAATTTTGAAAACTGTACTAGTGGTGCATATTGTGTCTGGAGGTCAACTTGGCATTCCCTGTACAGTTTCTACACTCAACAACTGCTCCTGTGAAGCTTTGTAAGCTGCACGTCTTCTCATAGACTGCTGAATTCAGGTCCCTATTGCTGGTGAACTGGGAGATGGTAAGTTGACATGCTGTCACCCAACTGTAATCAATCCTAAACAGAAAGAAATAACAAAGTGGCCAAACAATGAGGCCTATAACATCTTATATAATAATCTAAAGAAAAATAATAAAAAGTCTAGTAATCCTAGGCTTTCTTAAAGTAGCACTAGTATACCTTACATGGCACCAACTAATGGCCTTCCTAGGTACCCAGAACTTAGTCACAGCAGTGCTAACACACTTTCCAAAGTACCAAGTGAGGCCTAGTTAGGGAATGATATCACAGAAAACACGTATTCTGACATTCAACAACAAAAAAGCTGACAATGACTTGAAGAACAAGCCTATCACAGTAAAGACCCTTATAATCCTTTTATTTACGACTGAAACCATTCAATTGTACCTTATCCTAAACTCAAGTCCCAGAGTTCATTGGTGCTCATCTCGATATGGTGACGCAAATCGCAAGCCACCCAGACAAACAATGTTGTTAGTTTGGTACATCAACAAGCAGGGGGGGAAATATCCTACCCCCTAATGTTGAGAGGCAATGAGAGGTTGGCAGTGGGTGATCTCTTCTGGAAACTTTCTTTTGGCAATTCATATCCTTAGGCAGTCCTATGTGCTAACTGACAAACTGAGCAAGTCCATCTTACTCCCTTCACAAGTGGTCTCTCAACCTGGTGGTGGTGGAAATGATTTTCTGTTAATGGGGCCAGCCATGCTGCAATCTTTTTGCTTCCCCCTCATCTCCAAGTGCAGCAGGTACTTTGCCCTGACCTCTTCAGATGGGAGACACCAAGAGACTCTCTAGTTCATGACTGTCCCGCTGGGCTCCTGCATGCTTTACCTCCTACACCCTGATTGTCAAATTTCTACAGAAAGCATATTAAAAAAAGTGCAAAGTAATCCTCATTGCTCCATTCTGGCCTCAAAAAGTATGGCTTCCCTTCCTGTGGCCTCACCTGGTACAACCGCACTGAGTGTTGAATTCAAAACAGGTTCTCCACTCTCACCCATAAGGAATAATTAACCCGGACATTTAGACTCTCAAATGTTCACCACATGGCTTCTCCACTTCCAATGAGGGCTGGATAGTCCAGGTTTTCTTCTGCGGTCAAACAAATCATCATATCCTCTCAGAAGGATTCTACTAGAAAGGTGTATAAGAGTAAATGGAAAAGATTAACCCTTTAGGCTGTCCAGAGACAATAAGACTCCTTTTCAGCACACATTCCAGCTATTCTAGACTTTCTTGCTTCCATATTTAACAGTGGTATTAGTTATTCTACCATAAAGATTCAACTTGCAGCTGTCTTGAACTTCCATGTAGGACATAACCATTCCTCTCTGGCATCATCTGCATTATGCAAAGCCAGTACCTTTTTATCAGATCCCCAATAAGGATGCTATTCCACCAAAGGATATAAATATACTTCTTCAAGCCCTGACTCAACCACCATTTGAACCATTTGAACCAGCTGCCAAGGTGGACTTTACATTTTTGTCTTGGAAACTATCTTTCTGGTCATGATCACACTGGTTAGACAAGCATCAGAACTCCAGGCTTTTTCCTCTAATCTGCCACATCTAATTTTTCACAAGGAAAGGGTGCCTCTTTGTACTAATCCTTCTTTTGTACCTAGGGTGGCTTCAGAAAGCTATGAATTAGTCCATCAACTTCCCTAGTTTCTTTCCAAAATTTTCCAACAAAGGAGAATACATGCTGCACTTTTTAGATGTGTACAAACGTAACTTTGATTCTATTTCTATAGACTGAAAGATTTCAGGAATCAGCCCAGCTGTTTATTTCCTTTTCCAAAGCCAAACTAGGGAAATCTGTCTCAAAAGAGACTTTAGCCAAGTGACTCTCTGATTGCATTTCTTTTGCCTATAAGGGAAATCGACTGACACTTCCTCCTCCTACCTCTCATTCCACTAGATCTGTGGCCACATCCTCTGCCTTCAGGTCCAAAGCTTCTATAGATGACATCTGTGGAGCTTCCACTTGATCTAATTCTAATACCATTACTGCTGACTACAAACTGGACATTCTTTCTAGAAACAGAGCATCATTTGGCCCCGGCTGTACTCTGGAATATCCCTAGGGTTTTCTCTAGCTGGGGACTCTGACCCATCAGTTGATGAACAGGCAAAAAAAGACAATATCAGATACAAAAGCTATACCTATGCATCTGTGCTGTCTGTTTTCATCCTTCCTCAACTTTCCTCCCTCCAACCCCCTTCCTACTTAAAAAAAATCTATTTCCTGGTCTCCTTGTTCAATTTGAGGAGTGTTATACTGCCTGTTGAACAGCTCGTCTGTTCCTCCTTTTCCTTCCTTCATGCAATCTTACTGGGATGTTATTGTCAGTTTTACTGTATTATTTAACATTACAGGTGCCGCAGACAATGGTGTAGGTTAAAGGGAGGGCAAACTTGATTTGATGTAGTTTGAGACAGACAGGATGATTAGGGGTATGGGGAGAAGCTTGAGTTATGGAGCCAAGTTTTTAGAAGTGGCCGAAGTCAGATCCAAGGGTTGGATCAGAGACCCATCGGTTGATTAAGGATGAAAACAAACAACACAGATGCATTGTTATGGTGAGTACATATAGTGGATATAAAAAGTGTACACATCCCTGTTACAATGCCAGGTTTTTGTGATATAAAAAAATGAGACCACTATAAATCATTTCAAAACTTTTCCCACCTTTAATGTAACCTATAACCTGTACAATTCATTGAAAAACAAACAAATCTGTTAGGGGAAAACATATAAAAAATAAAAAATGTACAATAAGCTGGTTGCATTGCATAAGTGTGCACACCCTTAAACTAATACTTTGTTGAAGCACCTTTTCATTTAATTACCAATAATTGCCAATTTTCTCCATTAAATTCCAGCCCTCTCTTGCCTATTATTTGTATGTCTGACCACAGTCAACCCTATCGACAAAATCTCTTTTCTCCATTCTCATACTGGTTTAGTTCTTAGAATACTCCCTGCTATTTTATGAATATAATACTCTGTAAGATTTTGGTTGTTCTCCTTAAGAGTCTGCATCCAAAATCCCAAGCTCTCCTTATTTCTTGAGCTTCCTCCCTGAGTCATCATCATTACTTTCCACCTTGCATTATAGTTTTCTGCCTGCGCTATGTATAAGAGCCTTAACTGTGTTGCTCTAAAATACCCCCTCAAATTAGGTAATCCTAGTCCACCTTGTTCTATTAGTAGAATCAGCTGACGTGACCCTTGCTGTCTTCCCTTCACAGATAAAATCCTTTAACTCTTTTTTTTAATTGCTATCCACAATTTCTCCTCTGGTTGATAAAAGTATGCCTGACCTGTGTATAAGACTAAAGAGACTAAAACATTTTAATGGCTTGTATCTTAGTATCCATATCTATATAACAAAACTTCCAGTTTCTCAATTTTTTTTAATTCGTGCCTCTAATCCCTCATATATTCTTCTAATCAACTTTATAATTGTATCAGGGAAAGCAAATGATTTGTGCTAGTCTACTCTGTCAAATGCTTTCTTTGAAACAAGACTCACCAATAACAGTGTTATTTTCTTACATTCTGCTTCCCTCTGGATCATCATTGTTCTGTTAATATTGTCAAATGTTTGCCTCCCTTCCACAAAATCACACTGATCCATACCTATCAATTTTGGTATCACTTTTGCCATTCTTTTAGCCATTATAGACATAAACACTTTATAATCATGGTTTAGTATTGAAATGGGCCTGCATGAAGCTGGAGCCGATGGGTCTTTACTCTCTTTAGGTATTACCATTACCATTACCACTGCCTTCTTCCAGGATGCTGGAACTTCTCCTCCTCTTAAAATACTGTTAAACAAAACCTTCCAGATCTTTATCAGTTTTTTCCCTCCTAACCTCCAAACTTCCACAGGAAAACCATCTATTCCTGGGGACTTTCCTGTAGATTGGTTATACATAGCCATTTTATCTCATGCCTTCCTATCCTAACTGTTAGCAGTTGAGCCTACCTCTAACATTAGCATATTTAATTCTTTCATAAACATTTCCAGTTGTACCTTTTCTTGATTTCCATATATTTATGCTTTATACAAATTCTATTAAATTTCTGAAATATTTCTAATACTTCTACAGGGTCTCTTGTTATCTTCCTTGTTATAGGCTCCCTAAGCTTGGTGACTGCCTTTCCACTTTTTGTTGCCTGAGTTGTTGTGCTAAAAGTTTTTGTGCTCTAGAATTATTATCAAAAAACAGTTGCTTAACAGCAATTTTTCTAAGCTCATGCATATTATCGAGGTAATCCCTTATTTTCTGTTTAGCATTCTGCAGTTGCTCCTTTTCTTGTTCTGAGAGATTTCCCCTATTTTGCAGTGATTTAGCATTTGTCACTCCCTCTAAATAACTCTTGTTACTGTTTAGCCATATTTCCCTTTCTTTTATTTCCAACCTAGTTTTTAACTCTACTTTAATTTTATCCCACTCCTTAGCTATGTTTAAGAAGACAAACCTGTCTTTTTTAGTAGCTCCTGAATTAATTCCACAACCCATTCCTTAAATTCCTCTCTTTTCAACTGGTAAGTGGGGAAGCGTCAGTGTCTCATTTTCATTTCATTACCTTGCATTTTTATTTTAGTTATTATTGGTGCATGATCCGAAACTGTTATTGGGTGCATTTCAAGACCTTCAATTAAATGCACATGTTCCTGTGAGATATAAAATCTATCTAGCCTAGCCCAGTTTTTGTACCTCAGTGAGTAATATGTAAATTCACTCTGAACTCCCAGTACTAAATTCACATCTTCCATGCCAAACATCTTCATAAATGTCTTCAAATATCTACCCTCCCTTGTTATATTATCCCTTCTAGGCCCGCCAACACATCTTCACTGTTGCAAACCAAATTCCAGTCTCCACCTATAAATACTATTCCTTGCTGAAAGCTGATTATTTCTCCTAAAATTTTCTTAAGCTCCATTATAGCACTTTTAGGAGGATGTAAATGCATGCCAGTGTAATCCTCCTCCCTAGCCAGTAGCCCCTTAGTATTATGCATCTTCCATTATCTTTTTTTTTGTTTGTTTTTCTCTCTTCTATCACTATTGGAGCTCCTCTTGCAATTAAAATAAGTACTCCTCTTTTCCTTTGCCTCAAATATTCTGCTGAATAACCAACCATCCTGAAAACCTTTCTTTATCAAATTCACATGTTCACTTCTTTCCAGGTGTGTCTCCTGTACCACAGGTATTTGCACTCTATAGTTTTTATATAGTTCTCTACTCTTTCTTTTTATATTTATCCATAAGACCATTTAGATTGAAAGACATTAAAGAAAGCATCATTTTCTTGTATAGTTATTATTACCATCTTTTATATACAACCACTGTTTTGCTAAATGTCTAGTTCCAACTTTTATGTTACATGTATATATTGTCCGGCAGCTTGGTCTTTTATGCAGTTGTTTCATGTCATATCCATTTGCGCCTACATTACATCTTACATAACTTTTTGTTTTTTTGAAAACTCTCAAACAGAACAAACAACCCCCAAAAAAAACCTCCTAAAACCTACAAAGTTTCTGCTTCCTAATAAGAACATAAGTTCTAAGTTGATAGCTACACAGACAGGCTAAAATTAACCAAAAAGAAAGGTTAGTCATGCTAAGACACACGGTACAGCCTGTGCTTTTAGTAAATGCTATTTATTTTTTTATATCTACATAACTCTCCCAGTTAAGAAAACACTTGAATGCTTTCAGTAAACACTTTCTCCAAGCCATTTTTCTTTATCAAATTGTCTTGTAGTGACATGCAAACTGGACAGTGAACTGCCAAGGGTACCTTGTTTATAAGAAAGAAAGACAGTATTTAATATTATTTTTCATTTACGTGTTACTGGATAACGCCTATGGTTTTTACCCAGTCATTTCCCTATGCAAGCATGGGAAAAAGCACACTGATTTTTATTTTGTTACATTCTGTTAACCAGACCCTTGTGCTCTCCCCCATCTCCTCCCCTCCTCATTCTTTTTCATTGCAGTCTCTACTTTTTCAAAACTGGACAAAGAAAAAGAGAGACAGGAGAACAAGAACAAAACAAAAACACCTGCTTATATTAGTATCCCCACTGCATAAACCTGAGAGAAGTTTACTTCAAGTCTAACGGGTTTTATGTTATCTTTAAAGCTGTCACACCTGGGAAAACCCCTGATTTGTTTTCAGGGAACATTATGCCTAGCCAGTTTCTCTGTTTTTTTTTTTTTTTTCGTTTCCCTCAGCTAGTCACCTTCCTCCAAACTGTCTCCAGTTTTCTCTTTACCAGACTGTGTCCATGGAGACATCCTGCGGAAATGTATAGATATTTACAAGGGCTAGAAAAACAACATTGCAACATTCAATATTCTTTTTTCATTTACTTGCTCTCTGTTTTAAAACAAAGGTCCTTAATCAGTCATTTCCATGCAAGAATGAAAAAGAAGCACATCAATTTGAACTGTGTCATACCCCCTTAACCAGGCTCCTTTTTTCCTTTTTTTTTTTTTGGGGGGGGGGGGGTTCAATCATTACATTTCCTATGTTTCTTAAAACTGCACAAGAAAAAGAGAACAGGAGAGAAAAATAAAAACACATGTTTACAATCTGCATCACACCCAAAAATAGCATGCAAAGAAAACCATGCAACACAGATACAATACTATTAAGAAAAGGTGTTTTCTTTACTTACAGTTAGTGTTCTCTCCTCTTTTCCCCTCCCCAAAACATTTTTTCGAACATTAATGACATGAAGTAGGTCATATGCTTGAGTCCCCCACTCAGCAAACAAAACTTGAAGTCCAATGTTTCCCGATTTTCTTGTGCTATCATATTTCACAAATATAATTATTGCTTTGTAATCCCACATTGTTACTAATTATACTATTGTTCTTTTCCATCACCCAGATCCTGTCTCTGCTTCATTTCCAACGTACTATTGATTCTTCAGGTCTATATCAGAACATCGAAGTTTTAAAACTTTGAATGTTCTAATATCGACCCGTTTTGAGCGAATGCTAAAAATAGCGAAGCTGCAGAACACCAAATTCTTTCCTAGAGAAAGAATTCAGTTGGCCGGTTCTGTGGCTTCGCTACTTTCAGTGCTGTGGTGGGAAGTTATGGGTCGGTTTCAGGTAAGTGTGCGATTGTGTGGTCATTAGGGTTAGGGCGTGGGTTAGGTGAGTTAGGGTTAGAGCGAGGGTTAGATGAATTAGGGTTAGGGACGGGTTAAGTGAGTTAGGGTTAGGGCGCGGGTTAGGTGAGTGTGTGATAGTGACGGACCTTAGGGTTAGGGTTTGGGTTAAGGTAATTGGATAGATAGTAGTGTATGTACAGTTTAGTGTAGGGTTAGTTGTAGTAGTGTATGTGTGTGGATTGATGTTTTTTAGGTGTGCTTGTGTTGTATGTGTTTTGGAATAGCAAATTTTTCCCAAGGAAAAAAATTTGCTGTTCTGAATGTTCGATATTATGTGGTTTAGATATTTTAGGTTCGATGAAATAGCGTTCGCTATTTTCATCTTTTGATAGTGTGATATAAACGCAATTCTTCTGGTCAGCTCTTGTGCTCCCTTCCTTCTGTCCAACATTTTCTGTTGAAATACTGGAAAAGGTTTCACAGGTGCAGTCTCTTTGTGGTCTTTTATTACCACAGCAGTGAGAAGCCGAATCTCCTTCTGTTTCACAGCTCAGTTTTTGTTGGACAAACTATTTCCTCCTTAGCATGCACTTCATCAAAAAATGATTTTGTCCCTCCAGGGAAGAATACCTTGAAGACAGCTGGATATAGCAGTTTGAATTTCACACCTGCGTCTTGGAATTCTCTCAATAGAGGGATGAATTTACTTCTCCTTTGCCTGGTGTACAATGAGTAATCATTCTCCACAAACACTGTGCTGTCACCTACTTTTAGTATTTTGTCCTTTTGCCACAGTTTTGACAAAATCAGTTATTTCTGCTGGTAGGATTGCATCCTTACTATTAAACGTCTAGGATGCTTTCTTATCACTAGATTTGGAGCATACACACAATCTGCCCATTCAACTAATAAATCCTGCTCTGGAATAGCAGTCCAGCTGTTTATTTGTGCTTTCATGAGTATAATGCAGTCTGTTCCTTCCAGCTTCTCTGGTATAGCTGAAAATCTCAGGTTTTAAATAAATGTATGGAAAACCTGCCCAATGGAGCGGAAACGTAAAACTGAACGAAAAAAAATAAAAATAAAAAACGCCACCAACAATGGTGCAAACACTCCAGGTACAGGAGAAACGTTTATTAGAAAACCACTAAGCGCTCTCACCCTGTGACCTCAGGGCTTCATCAGGGTTACATAAATCACCTAAAATCATACTTATATACAGGAAGTTAGCAAGGAGGAAGTAAGGATAGCTATGAAGAGAATGAAGAATGGAAAAGCTGTTGGCCCAGATGACATGCCTGTGGAAGCATGGAGGTGTTTAGGTGAAATGGCAGTGGACTTTTTAACTAGATTGTTTAATGAAATCTTGGAAAGTGAGAGGATGCCTGAGGAATGGAGAAAAAGTGTTTTGGTACCGATTTTTAAGAATAAGGGTGATGTGCAGAGCTGCAGTAACTACAGAAGGATTAAATTGATCAGTCACAGCATGAAGTTATGGGAAAGAGTAGTGGAAGCTAGGTTAAGAAGGGACGTGATGATTAGTGATCAGCAGTATGGTTTCATGCTGGGAAAGAGCACTACAGATGCGATGTTTGCTCTGACAGTGTTGATGAAGTACAGAAAATGTCAGAAGGAGCTGCATTGTGTTTTTGTAGACTTAGAGAAAGCATATAACAGGGTGCCTAGAGAGGAGTTGTGGTATTGTATGAGGAAGTCAGGAGTGTCAAAGAAGTATGCAAGAGTGGTACAGGATATGTACGAGGGTAGTGTGACAGCAATGAGGTCTGCGGTGGGAGTGACAGATGCATTTAAGGTGGAGGTGGGGTTACAACAAGGATCAGCTCTGAGCCCTTTCTTATTTGCAATGGTGATGGACAGGTTGACAGACGAGATCAGAAAGGAGTCCCCGTGGACTATGATGTTTGTAGATGACATTGTGATCTGTAGTGAGAGTAGGGAACAGGTGGAGGAGACCCCGGAGAGATGGAGATATGCTCTAGAGAGAAGAGGAATGAAGGTCAGCAGGACTAAGACAGAATATATGTGTGTGAATGAGAGGGAGGATAGAGGGATGGTGAGGATGCAAGGAGTAGAGGTGGCGAGGATGGATGAGTTGAAATACTTGGGGTCAATAGTTCAGAGTAACGGTGAGTGTGGAAGAAAGGTGAAGAAGAGAGTACAGGCAGGATGGAGTGGGTGGAGAAGAGTGTCAGGACGAGTACCTGTAAGAGTGAAAGGGAAGGTTTACAAGAGGGTAGTGAGACCAGCTATGTTATATGGGTTGGAGACAGTGGCATTGACAAAAAGGCAGGAGTTTGAGCTAGATGTGGCAGAGTTAAAGATGTTAAGATTTGCACTGGGTATGACGAGGGTGGACAGGATTAGGAATACGTATATTAGAGGGTCAGCCCAGGTGGGAAGGTTTGGAGACAAAGCCAGAGAGGCAAGATTATGTTGGTTTGGACAAGTGCTGAGGAGGGATGCTGAGTATATTGGGAAAAAGATGCTAAGGATGAAGCTACCGGGTAACAGGAAAAGTGGAAGGCCTAAGATAAGGTTTATGGATGTGGCGAGAGAGGACATGCAGGTGGTTGGTGTGACAGAGCAAGATGCAGAGGACAGGAAGAAATGGAAACAGGTGATCCGCTGTGGCGACCCCTAATGGGAACAGCTGAAAGAAGATGATGATACAGGAAGTAACGTCACTCACACAAATCAATTAAATAATTAGTTCATTTGAAATGCAGTATGCTTCCAATTCTTAATTCAGAACTATGTGAAGTGTTTCTTTATATATATAAAATGTAAAACATAAAATATCTCAACTTGGCACGGATAAAAACCTTACAAAATTACACATAGTATACTTAAAATCATACTTTTCGTAAATTTATAAACTTGTTTTGTGTCCCAAAACAGTATAATCAGATCTGTGTTGCTCTTGGTTTTAAAACTGAACTTGATATATTCTCATTAATTCCAGGAAATATTGTAGCATTAGTCCTGAAATGCCATTCCATTTCAACTTTTTCCAAAAACAGTTTCAAGTCCCCACCTCTTCCTTGGTTAATCACCCTTTCAATAATAAAAAATAGGAACTTTTTAAAACTAACACAATTATTTGAATGGTTGTATAGAGCACATTCATTTTTTTTTAATGTCCCTAACATGTTCCAAAATTCTTTCCTTTAATTTCCTAGTGGTTTTACCCACGTAAAAAGCTGAGCAGGACATACATGTGGAGACATATACTACCATCTTTGTATTACAATTACAGTGACCAGGGCATGGAATTGTACAGTAGTAACCATCTATTGCCACATATGGACCTGAATTAATCTATTTACACGCTTTACACATATTACATTTTGACATAACAGAACTCAAACTTTTGTTGTTTTTAGATTTTTCTAACAAATGTTTGAGGTTTGCACCTATAGTGGAGGTGATTTTTGGTGTAATACCTAAAATACTTTTCAACTCAGGGCTTAAAACTAAGTCCTATATGTTGTTAACTGTAACTCTAATTTTTAATGCTTCATTACTGTAAGGAAGAACCAGAACATTGTTAAATGAATTCCCTTTCCTTGTTTCAAAGGTGACTCCATGGTTGGTGGATAGGATGGGTAGGAACCTATAATTTCTTCTCTCACGAATATAATTCCTAATTCTAGACAATAGTTTAATGGGGTAGCCTCTTTCTTTGAACATTCCCACTAGGGTGTACAACTCATTCACAAATTCACTATCATCACTCGTCAACCTTGATAACCTCACCATTTCACCTTTTACAATACTTTTCTTCTGGTGCATTGGATGACAACTGCTGTAGTGAAGGAATGAATTTGAGTATGTTTCTTTTCTATATACTCTAGAGTTCAATTTGTTGTTAGTTTTATCCCAACTTAATAGTATGTCCAAGAACTCTATACTATCTGTACCAATTCTGTGTGTAAACTTCAAAAATGGTGTAGTTGAATTTAAAAAATCCATGAATTCACCTAACTCAGCTATGGTACCTCTCCAAAGGATGAATATATCATCCAAAACTCTTAACCAAATGACTGCTTTATCAAAAAAGTTGGATGGGAAAACATATTTTTCCTCCCACTGAGCCAGCACCAAACTGGCATATATTTAAGTACCATCTCCATAAGGTCCACCAGTAAATACCTTTAAACATTGAGTATGCCTTCTTTAGCCCGCAATGCTTCTTCAAACAATAATAGCCCTTCTTTGTGTGGAATAACTGTAAATAAATTCATTACATCTACCGTAACAAATAAAAAGTCATTTGTAATGAGTGTATCTCTGACAGGTTTCTAGACAATGCCATGAGTGCTTCAGAATATGTTTGTAACATCTGAGTACAGATTTACACCAAAAATCAATATACACTGCTATGGGTTTCATAAACTTGTATTCTATTGGATCTATCACAATCATGTAGTGTCCAATCAATTTTAGCATATGCTCTCCTCAATTAATTGATATAAATTCTCTCATATGTAGTCCCATCATTTAGCAACTTATACATTTTGAACACATAATCTTGTTGGTCCATGATAACTACCCCCACCTTTATCAGGTTTCATAACTCTAACCTGATTCATGTCATTCAAGTGTTTTAAAACATTCCTTTCATCTAACGTTAAGTTATCATCATATCTTGTCACAGTTGAAAAAAAGAAGTTATGTACTCACCATAATGTTCCATCTGAGTAGTTATACTTCATTTTTCTGAATCCTGGCAACTTTACAAGCATCTGCTCCGAGCTCCAAGCTCCTCCCCCTTACCCATAACACATCACCATCTCCTGCCTTCCCTCAGATCGAGTTTGCCGCAACTCAAACCAATCAGCATCTCAAACTAGAGTAAACCATACATGCTAATCACATGAGAAGGTTCGGGGGAAGGAGGGTGGGAAGGGTGCAGAAAAATGAAGTATAACTACTCAGATGGAACGTTATGGTGAGTACATAACTTCTTTATCTGAAGTAGTTAACTTCATTTTATCTGCAACCTGTGGGACAGAGTCCCCAGCTACTGAAACTCCTGGGAGAACCTCATGGAAGGATATTCTTGAGCACCCCAGAGCTGAAGGATGCTCTCCTTCTGGAGACTAAATCCAACTTATAATGAGAAATGAAGGTATGTGACTTAGCCAAATGTCATCCAATGATACCCTAGACCAGAAAGCAGCAGACGTCGCCATAGATCTGGTAGAATAAGCTGTAACAGGACAAGGTGGAGATAAGCCTTTGTCTTTGTAAATTTGCAAAATACATAGTGTAATCCATCTAGCTAAGGAAACTTTGGAGATGGCCTTACCCAAAAAGGACTTGAAAAAGGACACAGATAACTGGTCAGGCTTACGGAAGGGCTTTGTTCTATGTAGATAAAAATGAAGCTGTCTATGCACATCCAGCAAATGCAGTTTATATTCACCCTTATTCTGAAAATTTGGGAAGAAAACGGGCAGGTTAATTCTTTGATTAATGTTTGATTCAGAGACCACTTTTGGTAAGAAAGAAGGGTTTGTACAGAGAGAAACCCTGTCCTTGTGGAAGATCAAGTAAGGGGGCACAGCAGACAAGGCTTGAAACTCAGAAACTCTCCTAGCCGACGTAATGGCCACTAGGAAAGTTGTCTTCCAGGATAAGAACTTCAAATCTGCTGATGCTGCAGGTTCAAAGGGGAGAGCAACTAAGGCCTGCAGAACCAAGGTAAGGTCCCAAGGAGGAACAGGGTTCTTAAATGAAGGACGTAAAAGAAAGGTGCCTTTAAGAAAAGCCTTACACAATCTAGAAGAGGCCAGAGCATTCCTGTTTTCACCGTCATGGAAATTTGAAATAGCTTCCAGTTGCACCTTCACCGTGGAAGAACTGGTCCCTTGCTGAAAAATGCTGGCTAAGATATCCAGTACCGCAGAGACAGGAGCTGTAAAGGGATCTAGCTTTCTCTGAGAAGCTCAAATAGAAATTTGTTTCCATTTACTGTGGTAAATCTTCCTAGTGGAGGACGTATGAGCCGCCACTAGAATAGTTTTTACTGAAGACGAAAGACCGGGAGTCCTGGCAATCAAGGGAACTGGAGCAACCAAGCTGTCAGCTTGAGGCTGTCCAGAAGGATGAGAAATGAGATCCAGGCAAGGATGTAGAATCCAAGGAGGAGCTAGAACATGAGACGAGAGGAAGGGGAACTAAACCTGACGAGGCCAGAACGGGGCAATGAGGATCACCTTGCACCCCAGTCGGCAAGCCTTCTGAAGAAACTTCAGAATGAGTGGTAATGGGGATAAGCGAGGCCAAGCATGGACTAGAGTGTCTCTGGAATCAGAGCGAAGAACTAGGCTGTCCCCAGGCAAGGAAGATCTCCTCCGCTATCGACTGTTTCAGAGACCACACTCAATCTGTCCGGCTAAAATGCTGGAGTGTCCCGGGATGTGCGTTGCAATCAGAAACCGACTGGTGGAGATCGACCACTCCCACACTCTCATGGCCTTGTGACACAGAGGGTAAGATCTGGTTCCTCCTTGTTTGTTGATGTACCAGATGACCGACATGTTGTCTGACTCAATTGCAATAGTCCCCAGAGGAAGAACAATGTGGAAGACTTGCAACGTTAAAAGCACTGCTCTCATCTCCAGAACACTGATGTGCAGTCTGGTCTCGATCTGGGACCAAGTGCCTTGGACCGTCATCCCCAGATAATGCCCCACCCACCCGAGCTGGGAGGCATCCGTGGTCACTGTGGCTTGGGCTGTGGGTGGAGTAAATGGGCATCCCACTGCAATTTCCGGAGACTAGACCCACCAGAGAAGTGACGCCCTGCAGGCTTTGCTGATTTGAATTGGGTATTCCAGGGGGAGATCTAGCCAAGACCACTGTATGGCTAGAGTCCATTGTAGAACACGCATGTGAAGACATGCACACGGGAGGATAGAAATTGCTGCAGCCATAGAGCCCAGGGCTGTGAGAACGTCTGCTGCCTTTGGTAACCTAGGGCCAAGAATTATTGATACATGAGCCCTCAGACTCTGGACCCTGTCTGGAGTTAGAAAGACTTTCAGTTGAAGGGTGTCCAGCCGTTCCTTGATAAAGTCCAAGATCTGTACTGGGTCCAAAAGGGACTTGGGAACATTGACCATAATCCCTAGCAGGTCTGCAAGATGAAGGAAGGAGTCTCTGGCTTGGCAAAGAAGACACTTGGTGGAAGCAGAGAGGAGCCAATCGTTTAGGTAAGGGAATACCAGAATCCCCTGAAGCCTCAGGTGAGCTGCTACGACTGCCATTACCTTGGTAAACACCCTGGGGACTGTGGTGAGACCAAAGGGTAGGGCTCGGAATTGGAAATGACTGGCTCGCAGCCGAAAGCGAAGGAATCTCCGGGAGCTTCTGTGAATCTTGATATGGTAGTAAGTGTCCTGGAGGTCTATCAAGCACATCCAGTCGCATTCTCGAAGATAAGGTGGAATGGACTGTAGAGTGACCATCTGGAATTTCTGTTTGGCGACAGCCATGTTTAAGGTTGACAGGTCCAAAATGGGTCTGAGGTCCCCCATTTTTTTTGGCACTTGAAAGAACCTGGAGTAAACGCCTGACCCGGACTGATGGGGGGGGGGGGGGACAGTTCGATGGCTTGTTTTTGAAGCAGCTTGAAAACCTCCAGTGCTGCCATCTCCCTTTGAGCGGGTGGAACATCTGGGAGATGATTTGGTTGGATAGGGGGGCAACAAACGGGATGGTGTAACCTCTGGATATTATCTGAAGCACCCAATGATCTGCAGTTATGGACATCCATGTCGTTGGGCGCAATGATAATCTTCCCCCGACTGCCTCCAGAGTAGGACAGTTGGGCAACCCCGCAGGGCTGCTGTGTGGGCCTGTCCGAGAAGGGCTCTCTAGACCCAATTTCCTCGGACTCTCTCTGCCTCTGCGGCGGCATCTGTCAAGTCCCCCCCTCTGCCTCTAGGGGATGAGTTGTCCTGATAATCCCGGGACAATTGTGATTTCCAGAACCACATCTTCTTCTGCCCTCTCTGATTCCTGGAAAAGGATCTTTGAGGACTGGAGAAGCGGACTCCGATGGCAGACAAAGTCTTCCCGTCTTTTTCACTCTGGACAAGGGTGTCACGTACGGTCTTCCCAAAAAGAGAAGAACCATCGAAAGGAGCATTCGTAAAAGATGCCTTGAAGGGGTCCGCAAACTGACACAGTCTGAGCCAAGCATGTCGCTTCATAGCTACGCTGGTCCCAGCCGCCCTAGCTGCTCCTTCAATAGCATGAGAAAGGAGGTGCATGGATGTGTTTGATACTGATTTCAGAGTCAACATTTTTGCGGAGAACAGACGATTGCCCTCCTGCGACAAAGACTCTGGGGGTGACTCAGCTAATTCCGTGACTAGGTCTCGCTGCAGTCGTATAACGTGTGCCAATTAGTTCGGCGCTCGGATGGAAAATGTCACTGAAGAATATACTCGCTTCCCAAATCAATCCACCATCCTGGACTCCTTGTCCAGAGGGTGGGTCGAGGAACTTTCTTGAGCCAGTTCCTTCTTGGTGGCTGCTGCAACCACCATAGCATCAACATGGATTCCAGTAGACCATGCCTGTCTGTCCGAGGGTGGAGATAGAATCTTGTCCAGGTGCTTATGTATTGGCTCTATGGTGTCAAGCTCCTTCCATGCCTGCATGGTGATAAGATCCACTAAGTGATCCGCCGGCAGGGACACCGAGGAAGTAGATGGGCCCTGTGCCAAAAGCCTCCAGGAACACTGATTCATCTGTTGAAGGTTTTGGGGCTGACCAACCTCCCCTCTGGCGAAGGCTCTCCATGCTGTCTCCAAAGGAGACATCCCCGGGAGGTGACCTGGGGGAACTTTCTCCTTCATCTAAATCAGTGTCTTCTGTAAGGGACTCAGGGGAGTCCAGGTGCCTCCTTTTGCACATGTGCTTACGATGACCCTTTTCAGTGGGACTCTCTGAGGAGGGCTCATGAGCCGCGGGGGGTTCCAACAGGGGAACCGCCTAGGGCTCCTCTAGCACGGGCTGTCCCTGAGACAAGCTGAATGGAGTCGTAACCGAATTCAAGGGAGTCTGGGCGGAATTCAAGGAAATAGGCTGGGGTCTCGATCCTTGGAAGAGAACCGTCTCCACAATGTCTAACGCCGATGGAGTGGGCACATCCTTAGAACCCAACAAGGAGGAAGCTCTCCCCGGGTCCGCCAAGAGGATCGGGGCCGAGGCTAGGGTATCCGGAGCTCCGAAGGAACGGCTCGGATCCGACAAAGTCGGAGCCGAAGACACCTCCATCCCTTTGGGTCCGACTCCCCATCCTTAGCCCCAAGAGCTGGTCGGATCCGAGGAACTCAAGGTAATCGCTGGAATTGAGGTTGAAGGAACCATTGGCACTGAATCCCCAGCTTCAAATAATCTCGGATTCATAAACCCCGAAACCGCAGGCCAGATCAGGGAAGGAGAAATCGGATGAAAGAATGGCATGGAGGTCTCCCCTCCAGAGGGAGCGGGGCCTGGCAAGATTTCCATCTGGATTTGGGTTATCCTGTCTATATCCATTTCAGAAAGACTCCCGAGTCGAGCATGAGGAAGTGACTGACTCGGATGTGGCTGGTTGCTGGGAGGATCTGGAGGAAGGCCTAGGCTCCGCAGGCTCTGTCGGCTCCGGGGAGAACCTGGGGGAGTGGAGCCGAGGAGACGCAGGTCTCGAGACCTTGGAAGGAGAACTAGGGAAGGACTCCTGATCTGAAGACCTGTTGCGGGGCCTATCCCCTTTCTTCTCTTTGTCTCTCCCTCTGTCTGCACCCTTATGTCTCGTCTCTCCCTTTACATCCCCTTCAGCAGGTCCAGCAGGAGTGTGAGTCCCAGCCTGAGGGGGTGGTTGGGTGGGAGTTGTAGAAGCCGAGGCCAAAGCTTAAGTATCCAAAGTGGAAGCTGGGAGTAGGCCTTTTGCCACCAGTTTGGCCTTCCTATCTTTCAGGGCCCTCAGATTTAAATCCAGCACACACACACACACACTGCAGTGGGCGGATAAATGAGCTACACTCAGGCAAACAACACACAAAGTGTGACCATCCACTGATGAAAGCTTATGGCCACACTCTGTGCATTTTTTAAAGATAGGTTTTTGGCTGTCCCAACATTTTACCACAATAGCAGCCACACCTAGCAAACCCCAACACACTACTGACCATGCACACATCATAGGAAGGGAAGGGCCTACACAAAAAGTACCTCACAAAACTATAAACTTTTTTTTTTTATAAACAGACGAACAAGCGTTTAGAGGGAGGAAAAGGGAACTAATTGAGAAACTCAACACACAAAAACAAACAAACAAACAAAAAAAAAAACACTTACAATAACCCTAAAGCTCAAAGCTACAGAGATCACGATGCTGATGCATGAAGCGGTAAACGAGACCTGGGGGAAGGCAGGAGATGATGGTGGTGTGTTATGGGTAAGGGGTTGCAGCTTGGAGCTCAGAGCAGATGCTTGCAAAGTTGTGGCTCGGATCCGATATAGATCCGAATACCCGCAGGTTGCAGATAAAATTAAGTTAACTACTTCAGATCAAAGCTCGTAATTCATTTTCGCATAAAGTTTCAAATGTGGCAATAGTATTATTACTTGGTAGTACTCTTCCTTTTCAAAAAATGGTAGTTGGCTACAATCATTCTCCTGTTTGTCAAGAAAAAACAATTTCAGATTGAACTGCCTAGTAAATAGTCTTAAGTTAGTAAAAGCCTTAGCAACATCTTGTTTAAAACATGGCACAAAAGAAAAACCTTTACTAAACAAAGATATATGCACCTCATTAATAATCTGTTGTGAAAAATTGTACACATTAAATCCGTCTTTCGTAATTACTTTACAAACAGATTGGTCATACATGTTCATTTCCATAGAGATTTCACTGTCAAATATATGATCCATCAATAATGGCTCACAATCATCTATCTCTTTCCTTGATAGTGATGGTAGGAAAAGTTCCTCCCTTGTTTGCCCCCCCCCCCCCACCAGTTCTTCTGGTTTCTGTTCTTTACTCTCTGAGACCTTTTGGGGAGTGTAGATGGTTCTAAAAAAATCCCCATTCTGGTGTGTCTCATTAGTCAATTCACTGCCGCTTCCACCCTCAAATTCATAAACAGAATCTAAATTATACTGTTTCCCATTTTCTCCTTTTCTGGGCAATGGGTACACTGTCTTATTAAAATAGTCTTTAGTGTCTCTTTGCAGTTGCTTTAACTTCTTAGAAATATTGTCTTTAGCAAATTTGCCAGCCTCTACTAAAATAGTACTGTATAAAGATTTATTAGCTTCCAATAATAAATCATTAGTGATGCTTTCATTTAACTCATTTGTTTTTCAATAGATATTAATTTTCGATCATTTTCTCTCATTAAAATACATACCAGATCTAAGCCGGTGTGGTCGAACAGTTCTAATAACTCCCAGTGTATTATGGAACCCATTTCGGTTCTGTTTGGATATTTCCACACTCACAGGACCTTCGTGACCTGTTTAAGTTCCAAAGACTGTTTCAGAAAAAAAGTTATCGGCTTGCAGGGCCTTAAATCCTAATCTTAATTATAATATTCAATATTCTTTTTTCATTTACTTGCTCTCTGTTTTAAAACAAAGGTCCTTAATCAGTCATTTCCCATGCAAGAATGAAAAAGAAGCACATCAATTTGAACTGTGTCATGCCCCCTTAACCAGGCTCCTTTTTTCCTTTTTTTTTGGGGGGGGGGGTAATCATTACATTTCCTATGTTTCTTAAAACTGCACAAGAAAAAGAGAAGGGGGAGAAAAATAAAAACACCTGTTTACAATCCCCCATTACACCCAAAAATAGCATGCAAAGAAAACCATGCAACACAGACACAATACTATTAAGAAAAGAAGGTGTTCGCTTTACTTACAGTTAGCGTTCTCCCCTCTCTTCCCCTCCCCAAAGCATTTTTCCGAATATTATCAGCAAACAAAACCGAAGAAGTACAATGTTTCCAGATTTTCTTGTGCTATCATATTTCACAAATATAATTATTGCTCTCTAATCCCACATTTTTACTAATTATAATATTGTTCTTTTCCATCACCCAGATCCTGTCTCTGCTTCATTTCCAACGTACTATCGATTCTTCTGGTCAGCTATTGTGCCCCCTTCCTCCTGTCCAACATTTTCTGTTGAAATACAGGAAAAGGTTTCACAGGTGCAGTCTCTCTGTGGTCTTTATTACCACAGCAGTGAGAAGCCAAATCTCCTTCTGTTTCACAGCTCAGTTTTTGTTGGACATACTTCTATATTTCCTCCTTAGCATGCATTTCATCAAAAATTGATTTTGTCCCTCCAGGGAGGAATACCTTGAAGACAGCTGGATATAGCAGTTTGAATTTCACACCTGCGTGTTGGCATTCTCTGAATGAGGGATGAACTTACTTCTCTTTTGCCTGGTGTACAAGGAGTAATCATTCTCCACAAACACTCTGATGTCACCTACTTTTAGTATTTTGTTCTTCTGTCACAGTTTTGACAAAATCAGTTCTTCCTGCTGGTAGGGTTGCATCCTTACTATTAAAGGTCTAGGTTGCTTTTTTATCGCTAGATTTGGAGCATACACACAATGTGCCCATTCAACTAATAAATTCTGCTCTGGAATACCAGTCCAGCTGCTTATTTGTCCTTTCATGAATTTAATGCAGTCTGTTCCTTCCAGCTTCTCTGGTATAGCTGAAAATATCAGGTTTTCCCTATGTGCTCTGTCCTCTAATTCTATTATTTTTTGAAACATCTCTTCCTGAACAGTCTCCTGTTCAGCCAGCCTTTTCTTCATTTTGACCTCTGACTTTTGCAGCTGAAGAAAGTAGACAAGAGTATAAGGAGATGAGGTGCATGGCAAAGAGAGAGGTGGCGAAGGCTAAGGATAAGGCGTATGAAGAGTTGTATGAAAGGCTGGACACTAAGGAGGGAGAAAAGGACTTGTACCGATTGGCTGGACAGAAGGACCAAGCTAGTAAAGATGTGAAGCAGGTAAGGGTGATAAAGGATAATGAGAGGAACGTACTCACAAGTGAGGAGAGTGTGCTGAGCAGACGGAAAGAGTACTTTGAGGGGTTGATGAATGAAGAGAAGGAGAAGGAGAGAAGGTTGGATGATGTGCAGATAGTGAATCATGAAGTGCAGTGGATTAGCAAGGAGGAAGTAAGGATAGCTATGAAGAGGATGAAGAATGGAAAGACTGTTGGTCCAGATGACATACCTGTGGAAGCATGGAGGTGTTTAGGTGAAATGGCAGTGGAATTTTTAACTAGATTGTTTAATGAAATCTTGGAAAGTGAGAGGATGCCTGAGGAATGGAGAAAAAGTGTTTTGGTGCCGATGTTTAAGAATAAGGGTGATGTGCAGAGCTGTAGTAACTACAGTGGGATTAAATTGATCAGTCACAGCATGAAGTTATGAGAAAGAGTAGTGGAAGCTGGGTTAAGAAGGGAGGTGATGATTAGTGATCAGCAGTATGGTTTCATGCCAGGAAAGAGCACTACAGATGCAATGACTGCTCTGAGAGTTGATGGAGAAGTACAGAGAAGGTCAGAAGGAGCTGCATTGTGTCTTTGTGGATTTAGAGAAAGCATATGACAGGGTGCCTAGAGAGGAGTTGTGGTATTGTATGAGGAAGTCAGGAGTGTCAGAGAAGTATGTAAGAGTGGTACAGGATGGGTAAGAGGGTAGTGTGACAGTGGTGAGGTCTGCGATGGAAGTGATGGATGCGTTTAAGGTGGAGGTGGGATTACATCAAGGATCAGCTCTGAGCCCTTTCTTATTTGCAATGGTGATGGACAGGTTGACAGACGAGAACAGACAGGAGTCCCCATGGACTATGATGTTTGCAGATGACATTGTGATCTGTAGTGAGAGTAGGGAACAGGTGGAGGAGACCCTGGAGAGGTGAAGGTATGCTCTAGAGAGAAGAGGAATGAAGGTCAGCAGGACTAAGACAGAATATATGTGTGTGTGTGTATGAGAGGGAGGATAGAGGAATGGTGAGGAGGCAGGGAGCAGAGGTGGCGAAGGTGGATGAGTTTAAATACTTGGGATCAACATTTCAGAGTAATGGTGAGTGTGGAAGAGAGGTGAAGAAGAGAGTACAGGCAGGATGGAGTGGGTGGAGAAGAGTGTCGGGAGTGATTTGTGACAGACGAGTACCAGTAATAGTGAAATGGAAGGTCTACAAGAGGATAGTCAGACCAGCTATGTTATATGGGTTGGAGACAGTGGCACTGACAAAAAAACAGGAGTCACAGCTTGACGTGGCAGAGTTGAAGATGTTAAGATTTGCACTGGGTGTGACGAGGATGGACACGATTAGGAATAAGTATATTAGAGGGTCAGCCCAGGTTGGATGGTTTGGAGACAAAGCCAGAGAGGCGAGATTGCGTTGGTTTGGACTGTGCTGAAGAGGGATGCAGACTATATTGGGAAAAAGATGCTAAGGATGAAGCTGCCAGGTAACAGGAAAAGAGGAAGGCCTAAGATAAGGTTTATGGATGTGGTGAGAGAGGACATGCAGGTGGTTGGTGTGTTAGAGTAAGATGCAGAGGACAGGAAGAAATGGAAACAGTTGATCCGCTGTGGCGACCCCTAATGGGAGCAGACGAAAGAAGAAGATCATCTCATCTGAATATCTGTTTAAAGCTTCTTCCATTTGTTCCAGCCTTTTGTTGTTTGTGTTAATATACTCTATCAGTGTTTTTTTTTTTTTTTAACCGGGCCTGCATGCAGTTGTCTTATATCATCCTGTAGGTTATTGGAAGTCATATCTGAAGGTTGCATTACTTTTTGCTGAACAGCTGCAGAACTCTCCTTAGTCAGTGTTTCTTCCTTACATTTTGTAGCTGATTTTTTTTCAGGTCTTCTGTATTTCTTTATTCTTGGCATCCAGGCAGTGTACTTACTAGCCAGTAATTGAAATTCATCCATAAACACAAGTATACTGGCCTTCTCTGCTAAGTTTCTGATTTCACAATGGGAGACCTAAAAACTTTTAGTTATGTACTTACCATAACTTTAGATGTTTGGGATCCATCTCGCCTACATTCTGTACTGATGGGCTCGCCTCTTATTGGCTGAGCTATTCTCTATCCCAGGATGCACCACCACTAATCCCCCAGATCTTGTTTGTCCGCATTCATGCACACATACATAACTTGTTTATATAACATTGCCAGATGTTTCAAGATGAAACAAAAGGATTCGGACCGTCCGATCTCTTCTGATCTCCAAGGAAGGGGAGCGAGGGTGGGTTATGTAGGCGAGATGGATCCCAAACATCTAAAGTTATGGTAAGTACATAACTAAAAGATGTTATGTGATCCTATCTCGCCTACATTCTGTACTGATGGGACAGCGTCCCTAGCACCTAAATCCTGGGTGGCTCACTGGAAAACACTCCTGAGCACTGTGGAACCAAATGAAGCTCGCCCAGATGCCACATCCAATTTGTAGTGGGAAATGAAGGTGGAAGAACAAATGTCACTAATGGCAAGCTTAGAATGGAATGCTATTGAAGTAGCCATAGCTCTTGTAGAGTGAGCTTTGACAGAGGTCGTAAGCTCTTTATTAGAAGAGGAATAAGCTTGACTAATACAGTCCCTGATCCATTTGGCAATAGTGACCTTTGTGACGGCTTTGCCCAATTTATTATCCTAAAAGGACACAAACAATTGATCTGTTTCCCTTGTTTGTTTGGTCCTATCTAAATAAAAGCATTGCCTGTGGACATCTAATGTGTGGAATATGTATTCCGCTTTGTTTGAGTACTTTGGAAAGAAAACTGGAAGTTCTAATGACTGTTGTAGACAAAAACTAGAACAAACTTTAGGGACAAAGGATGGATTTGGCCTGAGAGATACTCTATCTTTGTGAAAAACCAGGTACGGAGGTTTTACAGACAAAGTTTGAAGCTCTGAAACCCTTCTGGCAGAAGTCCAGCGACCAGAAAGGCAGTTTTCCACGATAGAAATTTCAAATCACATGTTGCTGCCGGTTCAAGGGGAGGAAGTTAAGGCACGTAACACCACATCGAGATCCCATGGAGGAGCAGGATGAGAAATCGGAGGTAAAAGCAGCACCTTTCATGAAGGTCTTACACAATCCGTTGCTCATTAAAGGTGGGTTTATAGATTCATGAAAATTGGAAATAGCTGCCAATTGAACCTTGATGGTAGAGACTGAAGAACCTTGATTGAATAGGGAAGTTAGAAATTTCAGGACTTCCGATACAGGAATAGTGATGGGATCCAGACCCCGGAGTTGAGCCCAAATAGCAAATCTCTTCCATTTGCTAGAATACAATTTCTTAGTGGCAGACTTGTGGGCTGAAGATAAGATATGTACGACTTCCGGGTCTAAGGTATGATTCCTGACTATAGTCGGAAGAGGAGGAGCCAAGCTGTTAATTTCAAGGTGTGGAGGGACTGGTGGAGTAGTCCCGACTGATGAACTAATAGGTCTGGGATCTGATCCAGGAACCATGGACCGTCCAGTGCATATTTCCGAAGATAGGGGAACCATACCTGACAAGGCCAGTAAGGAGCAACTAAAATCATTTTGCTCCCCAAGTGAGACGCCTTTTGGATCACTCTGGGAAGGAGGGGAACTGGGGGAAAAGCGTATAGCAAGCCGGTAGTCCAAGGATGGGCTAGTGCGTCCATAGGGCTCTCCCCGGAGTCGGAGTGAGGGAGAAGAACCTTTTTGCACTTCGCATTCAGCAGGGTTGTGAAGAGGTCGCAACAAGGAATTCCCCATTTGCTGAAAATCTGAGTTGCAACCGTATTGTTCAGAGACCACTCGTGTGGAGAGAGGATAGTTCTGCTCAGTCTGTCGGCTATCACATTGGACTTGCCAGGGATATGAGTCGCCACTAGAAATCGCTGCCCATTCCCAAACTCTCATGGCCTCTCTGCAAAGGGGGTAGGATCTGGTCCCTCCCTGCTTGTTCAGGTACCAGACTACTGACATGTTGTCAGAGTGAGCAATTACGCCCTGAGGGAGGTAATCGTGAAGGGCTTGTAGGGACAGAAACACCCTCATTTCTAAAATGTTGATATGAAGGAGGCTCTCTTCCGAATGCCATTTGCCTTGGACTGACCTGCCCAGGGAATGCCCCACCCCATCTGGGAGGCGTCCGTAGTCAAAGTGGCCACAGGAGGAGGTGGAACAAAGGGTCGTCCCTGATCCAGATTGGAGGGCACCAGCCACCAGAGAAGGTCCCGTTTGCAGGTTTCCGTGATCCATATGAGGTGACTGAGAGGGAGATCCTGAAAGGACCACTGTGTTGAAAGAAGCCACTGGAGAATTCTCATGTGCAACCTTGCTAGGGGAACTAGAAGAACCATGGCGGACATAGATCCCAATAGCTGCAGGACCATTCTGGCTGGGGCTTTGGATCTGGGAGGTAAGGCTCAAACTTGAGCCTGTATGGTTTGTATCCTTTCTGTAGGAAGATAGACCCACATTCGGTTTGAGTCTATCTCTACTCCGATGAATCTTATGCGTTGAGATGGCAGCAACACAGACTTTGGCCAATTGAAGGTGATTCCAAGGGAAGTGCCCAGTGATATTGTGGCTTGTAGGCTCTGCAATAGTAGATGCTTGAAGGTGGCAGTTAGGAGCCAGTCGTCTAGATACGGAAACACCTGGAATCCTAGACTTCTCAGGTGAGCAGTCACGACCGCCAAACATTTGGTGAACACCCTGGGAGCTGTGGTGAGACCAAAGGGCAGCGCGCGGAACTGAAAATGACTGTCTCCTAGGCTGAAGCGCAGATGTCTCCTGGACGCTTGATGTACCATGATATGGTAATAAGCGTCCTTGAGATCTATGGAGCACATCTAAACACCTTTCTCCAGCAGTGGGAGAATGGATTGTAGGGTGGCCATTCGGAACTTGGACTTTTTGACTGAACGGTTTAGAATGCTGAGATCCAAAATGGGCCTCAAGTCCCCGGTCTTTTTTGGCACCAAAAAGAATCTTGAGTAAGTCCCTAATCCGATCTGGTCTGCAGGGACCGGTTGGATGACTCCTTTTTGAAGCAGCTTTGAGACTTCTAAGGCTGCAATTTCCCGTTGACTGGGTGGTAGGTCCGGGATTCTCTTGGACGGAGGTGGGGAGTGAGAAAAGGGAATGGCGTAACCTCCGCCGGGACTCGATACCCAAGCGCACCGGTCCTGAGTGATACCTTCCCAGGCTTTTAGGTGCCTTGAAAAATGACCCCCGACTGGCTCCGGAGCTGCACAGTCAGGCAATCCCTCAGGGATTGTGAAAGGCTGAAGAGCCATGAAAGGAACCGCGGTCTCCAGTGTTGCAGGGGCCTCTGCCGCCTCTGGGACGGCGTCTTCCAGAAGAATTTCCCCCTCCTCTGCCTCTAGAAGGGGGATCGTCCTGCTGTGAGGGATAAGACTTCTGAGATCTCACGAACACATTTTCCCTCCTCTTTTAGCCTTGGGGTAAGGCCAAGGGAGTGGAAAATCGCACTTCTACGGCAGTCAAAGTCTTACCTTCTTGCTGTCAATGTGTCCTTTACCTTGGGTCCAAACAAAGAGGACCCATCAAAGCAAAGAAGACTTGAAGGCTTCCAATGACACAGGCGGAGCCAGGCTTGCCTCCTTAGAGCAATACCTGTAGCTGCATAAGAAATGAGCCTCATGGACGAGTTTGATATGGATGACAGCGTAGCCAACTGAGAGCCAACCGTCTGGGCCAGCTGCTCAGGTAGGTTACCCAAGAGGGTATCTGAAAGCTCCTTGATCAGATCCCTCTGAAACCTGGTGAAGTCGTTAAATAGTTCAGGGATCTTAAGGTAAAGGCCGCTGAACTTAGGGTGCGCCCGATCCATGCTCCTAGACTCCTTATTAGGAGGATGGACGGACGTCGAAGCCTCTGCTACATCTTGTTGGGTAGCAGATGCCACCACCAAGGCATCTACAGCCACACCTTTCATCAAAAACTCCTTTTCTGGGGGTGCTGACAGGAACTTATTTGGGCGAGCAGGCACCGGTTCCACAGAGTCTGGGTGTTCCCAACAGATCAAATCTAGGAGCTCGTCGAAGGGCAGAGACACCCAGGAGGCGGAGGGCTGAGCCCCGAAGGCCTTAAGGAACACCGACTCATCAGCAGAAGGGGGTTTCGATTGCCAGCCGCCTCATTGTTTGAGGGCTTCCAGGATGTCTGCAAAGGAGACATCATCTGAGGACGACTTAGGGGACCCCTCTGCATCATCAAGATCAGTGTCTGACGTGAGAGACTCATCGGGGGAGTCAACGTGCTTCCTCTTGCACAATCTTTTCCTTTGGGGTTCCTCCGAAGAAGCTTCAGAGGGACCTCCAGGAGGGGGGAACCCCCAGTGGGGGTGACCTCAGGCCCCGGGGCTCCGCTGTCTAACGACAGGGGGACTGCCAAAGACCCAGTCTCCGTATGCAGGGAAGGTGCTGGAGAGACCGTGGAGGTAGCCAAAGAAGATTTGGCTAATGCACTCCTCATGGCCCTGAAGGCCGGACCACCAGAATCCTGGGAAGGTCCCACCTCCGTGGCCACAACAGTAGACGGTACCCCGCAGCCGGCCTTGAGAGGAAGGCTTGGGACCGAAAACATCAGTCGGCGTCCCCGGGGCCGACAGAGGAGGTCCGCGTAACTCCGACTCAAGAGCCGGGTTGGAGTAAGGGTCGGGGCCAGAAACCTCCATCGGCTCCACCAGCACCGGCTCCAACGGTGCCAGGCTGTTGGAGGAGGAACCATAACTACAGGGTGGACCATCGGCGAATGGGCTGGAGCGAAACTAACTTTTGGAACACAGGAGACTGGAAGAGTCTTAGGAGCACCCTGTCGATGTCCGAATCAGACATCTTGGAGGATCTAGATGAAACCGATCGGGTCGAACAGACTTCTCCATCGGCTCCAAAGGACTGGGGACCGGCTCGAATGGACTCGACCAATATCGGTTCGAGGGAGATCCCAAAACAATTTCCCTCGGTGCAGAGGAGGGCTTGGAAGAGTCTGAGCGGCAACCCTCATCGGCTCCCAAAATCAGTGGAGCCGATGAAGGTGACCCGCCTCGACGCCCAGTCCTCGGCTCGAAACAGAGGAGTCGAGACTGGAGGCATCGAGGCAGACCGTTCCGCGCCTCGGCTCCGAGTTCGTGGCCGAGTTGGAGAAGCCTGCCTAGGTTTCTTAGCAGTCGGTTCCGACGGGCTGGTCGGAGCGGCCTTCTTCTTGGTAGGAGAGGATGAGGAAGATAAGGCCTCCTCAAGGAGGGTTTAATCAGCCCTTTCAGTATTAATTTATTCTTCCTCTCTTGGAGGACTCTAGATGAAAAGGCGTGACACACGCTACAGGACTCCTGTAGGTGCTTGGCGCCTAAACAATATACGCACGAGGAGTGGTCATCGGTTATAGACATCTTATAACCGCACCTCGTGCACTTTTTGAACCCTGAGGGTCTATGTTCTTTTGACATAATAATGCCTATCAAAAAACACTAAACCAGTGGAAAGAAGCACTATTTTGTTAGAACAAAGATTTGCCACAATACAAAAAATTTAACTTTAAACTTAACTCTTTTTTTTTTTTTTTTTTCAAACGGTACAATACAATGTCAGAAAACACTAAAAAGGAGGGCCAAGACCCTCTAACTTAAACAGGTACTTGACCTCCTTGAAAAAAAAATATGAGAAACTAGCTGAAGAATAGGGGAAGGCCCCTCTAACTTAAACGGGAAACCTTTCCCTTAAACAAACACACAATTTACCACAGAAAAATGAACCAAAACACACTCGTACAACAACAATAGCTGTTAAAACAGCTTTTGGGTAAGAATAAGTAAAATAAGTAATTTCCTGACAGGAAACTTTTAGAAAAAACAGTACTTAGCTCAGCCAAGTTTGAGACCACGTCCTAGCTTGTAAGTGGCAAACGAGATCTGGGGTATTAGTGGTGGTGCATCCTGGGATAGAGAATAGCTCAGCCAATAAGAGGCTTATAGCATGGATCGGCTCCGAGCCCATCAGTACAGAATGTAGGCGAGATAGGATCACATAACATCAAGCTGTTACTCAGTGTGCAGCCATCTTGGAACTCTGACTTTAGGTGTCTCTTAAGGATCTGTGTGCCTGGATCATATTAACAGTTTTTACCCTTTGGACTACTCACTGCACCAAGAGTGCTCACAAAGTGTCTAATTTCAGTTATAGCTCATTACAGGCTCAACGGTATCACATTTTTCTGTATTTAGATGACTTACTTACCTTTGCAGAATCTCAAAGTGTTGGGAATTTTTCTCACCTGGGTGAGAGATCGGTTACACACGCTGAAATTCCAAAAGAACATTCATGTCTTCCTTAACTCCTTCTCACAGGATTGTGTTTCTGGGATACAACTAGACACCACATTTCACAGATTTTTTTCTTCCACATGCAAAAATAGATCTATATCTAGAGCTATTTCTATAGTTTTCACTCAGATTTTGGTGACTGTGGGGGAATACCTCAGGATCTGGAGGTCTCCTGGATGCTGTGATTCTTGTGATATCCTTGCCAAGACTCCACAAGAGAATGATACAGAGATATCTGAAGTCTCTTTGGTCCCAGTACCATCACCCTTTGTCTTTTCAGATCCCAATGTTAGGGTTTTTTTCAGGAGGGAAATCACTTGGTGGAGACAACAAATATCCTTAAATCCAGGTCTCCCCTTCTCCCTTCCTGTTCCAGTCAGTCACCACAGATACCTTGGCCTTTGCTTGGGAAGCAGTTTCAGGAGGGATAAAAGTGCAAGGTGTGTGGGACACCATGGACAGATGCAAGCACACAAATATAAAAGAGAAACTTGTCCCTATCAAAGCACTCAGTTGTCTGAATCATCTTTGGTCGCCGGGAGCTCTTCAAGTAGTTACAGACAATATCACAGTCATGTGGGATGGCACAGTGGTGCAGTGGTTTGAGTCGTCGCCTCACAACAGGAGGTTCTCCCATTCGATTCTTGACTGGGATGTCTTCTGTGCAGAGTTTGCATGTCCTCCCTGCATTTGTGTGGGTTTCCTCCGGGTGTTCCAGTTTACTCCCACATTACAAAAACATGCATCCGGAATGTTTCTACCTGGGCCTCTGCTGAAAACTGGCTTCATTCTAAGTTGGACTTTTTCAGTAGATAGATGTTAAATAAATAAATAAACAAATAAATAAATAAATAAATAAATAAAACAAGCAAGAGGTGGAACCAGGTCATTTGTCCCTCCACAGACTAGCCATGTTAGCTTGGAATACAGTTTCACTGCACTATCTCACTCTACAGGCATCCTACATTCAGTCAGAGCAAAACTGTGTGGCAAACAAGCTGAACTAGGACACACCTTCACGATTGTAAACTAAATTAGGGGGTCTTCCAAGATTTGATCTGTCTGTGGGGAATTCCTCAGTTAGACCTCTTTGCCTACACTCTGAACAATCAGCTGGCAAGGCCTGGAAGACAGATGCCTTTTCTTTTCCTTAGACAGGAATGTCCCTACATGCATTTACACTAAAATCTAGGTTATGCCTGAAGATTCTGAAGGAATCCCTTCAAATAATTGCGGTGACTTCCTTCTGACCCCTGCAGGCAACAGTGGTTTTCTCTTCTTTTGGAAATGGCCAGGAGTAACTATCATAAGCTTCCTCATAGACTGGAATTACTCACAAAAGAACAGGGCATTTGATACACCCTGACACCAATAAACTTCATCTGACTGCCTGGATGATACTCTTAATTCCATTTAGGCAATGAGGATGTGCACCAGGTACTAAAGGAAGCAAGAAAGTCTGCTACTAAAAATATCATACACTAGTAATTGAGAAAGGTTTTCTAGTTGGTGCCAACAACATCGGCACACATTCATGGCTAGATGTTATCTGGTTTTACAATATTTGCGTGAGTTACTATCATATGGCCTTTCTTATTCTTCTGTCAAGGGTCATTTATCGGCCATTTCAGTATGTCTGCCCAACACTGTGGCCCTTCTTTGGGATCTTAATTTTGTGTTAGAGAAGCTAACACTTGCTCCATTTTAACCAGATAACCTGGTTGACTTAAGGTTCTTGACACAGAAAATATTCCTGATTGCTCTAACCTCTGCATGAAGGGTGTCTGACTTGCAAACTTTTATGGTGAGTTAACCCTTTCTCATTATCCACAGGAACAGGGTTTCTTTGAGCACTAATCCTTCTTGTATGCCTAATGTTCCAACTTTACTTTAAGCCAAATTATCAACCTCCCTGTTTCCATTCTTGAACCTAAAAATGAGGGAGAAAGGATACCTTGGATGTCCACAGACAATGCAAGTACTATCTTGAAAGAACTAAATCTTTCAGATCTTCAGATAAGTTTTTCATTTCTTGTAAAGGTAATAGGAAGTGACAATGTGTGTCAAAATGAGAAGTTATGTACCCACCATAACGTTCCATGTTAGTTGTCTTCTCGCCTTCTTTCTTGCTGGATGGGTTCGGAGCCGATCCTCGGCTCTGACTCGGCCTATACTAAAGCTCAAGAGCTGATTTTACCGGCTCGAGGTACCCTATATCCCATAATGCTAGGCGCCAATTACCCAGATCTCGTTTGGTAGTTGAAAAACCTTAGCAATTCTAGCCCCTAAAAACAAGGGGAGAAGGGGAAGGAAAAACCTTCCTAGTGTAACTAAGTGAACTCACAGCTACCCAAAAAGGATAACAAAATATAGGCTTCAAACTGTGTAAGGTGAAGACCCCCCAAGAAAAAAAGGGGCATCCTTTCGGTCTGTCCAGGCTAGGGGGATGGCGGGTGGGACGCATGAAAGAAGGCGAGAAGAAGACAACTAACATGGAACGTTATGGTAGGTACATAACTTCTCAATGTTAAGTTGTCAATCTCGCCTTCATTCTTGCTGGATGGGATCGCGTCCCTAGCACCTTCAGCCCGGGTGGCTCATCGGAACAGACTCTTGAGAACGGTGGAACCAAAATTTGCCCTGTTTCTGGAGGCCATGTCTAATTTGTAGTGTGAGATAAAAGTATTAGGAGAAGCCCATGTGGCTGCCGCACAAATAGAATCTATTGGCAGTCTAGCTTGAAAAGCTGTTGAGGTAGCTAGCCCTCTGGTTGAATGGGCTCTTGGTCTAGAAGGTAATTCTTGATGTCTGAGCTTATAGAATAGGGTAATCACAGAGGACAGCCATCTAGAAAGGGTTACTTTGGATACTGGAAGGCCCTTCTTACCTTCCGCATAGGACAGAAATAGTTGTTCAGATTTCCTGGTTTGTTTAGTTCTGTCCAGACAGTAACGGAGTTGACGATGAACGTCCAGACAATACAATTTTTGCTCCGCCCTGTTGAAGTAGCTAGGGAAGAAAACTGGGAGATCAATAGTTTGATTTAAATTTGCCTCAGAAGCTACCTTGGGTAAAAAGGACGGGTTAGTCCTGAGAGAGAGACTCTGTCTTTGTGGAAAACTAGATAAGGGGGACGAATGCAAAGGGCATGAAGTTCTGATACTCTCCTAGCAGATGTTATGGCGACTAGAAAGAGAGTTTTCCAAGAGAGCAATTTCAAAGGACAAGAAGCCGTAGGTTCAAAGGGAGGGAGAATAAAGGATGTTAAGACTAAATTTAAGTCCCACTGCGGTGGGGGATCTCTGATTGGTGGCTTGAGTAAAAAGATTCATTTAAGGAAGGCTTTACAAAGTTTATGGGAAGCCTATGTGAAAGTTTGAAATAGCCGCTAACTGAACTTTGACTGTGGAGGGTGAAGAGCCTGAATGAAAAAGTTCGGCTAGGAAATCTAGAACTGACTGAATAGGACCAGTAAAGGGATCTATATTCCTAGCCCTTGCCCAGAAGGAAAAATGCTTCCACTTACTAGTATAAATCCTTCTGGTAGAGGACTTAAGGGAAGCTATAATAATGTCATGCATGGAACTGGAAATAAGGGGAAGCCTGGCTAGGGTTGGAAGTGGAGCAACCAAGCTGTGAGGTTGAGAGATTGAAGGGATTGGTGCAGCTGTCCCGACTGGTGGACCAAAAGATCTGGCACTGGGCCCAGATTCCAAGGCTGCTCCAAAAGATAACGATGCAGGAAAGGAAACCATATTTGTCGAGGCCAGTAAGGGGCAATGAGGATCATCTTGGCTCTCAGGGCGGTAGCTTTCTGAATCAACTGAGTGATTAATGGAAAGGGGGGAAAAGCGTATAGAAGTCCCCGAGGCCAATCGTGGACTAGAGTATCTCTGGGGGGATGGCCTGGAAGGGGAAATAGAGTGAAAAAGTCGTGGCACTTGCTGTTCTGAGGTATTGCAAAAAGATCGCAGCAAGGTAGACCCCACTTCTGAAAAATATCGTCTGTTACTGACTGCTTGAGAAACCACTCGTGTGGCATGAGAATAGCTCTGCTCAACCTGTCTGTTATGATGTTGGACTTCCCGGGGATATGCGTTGCTATCAGAAACTGCTGAGAAGAGATCGCCCATCGCCAAAGTCTGAGTGCCTCTCGACATAGGGGATAGGACTTGGTTCCACCCTGCTTGCTGATATACCACACTATGGACATATTGTCCGTTTGAATCGCAATCGTCCCGAAGGGAAGAGAGTCTTGGAGGGCTTGCAACGCCAAAAGCACTGCTCTCATCTCCAGGACATTTATGTGCAGGTGGCATTCGAGAGATTGCCATGTGCCCTGGACCGTCCTGCCCTGAAAATGCCCCCCCCACCCGATCAGGGAGGCGTCCGTTGTGACCGTGGCAACCGGGGGGGAAGGAACAAACAGTCTGCCCTGAAGGACTTGAGGAGAGACCATCCACCAGGATAGGTGTTTTTTGCAAGACAGAGTTATTAAGATGTTGTGTGACAAAGGAAGCTGTTGGAAGGACCACTGGGAGAATAGCATCCACTGAAGGAGCCGCATGTAGAAACGAGCAAGGGGGAGTAGCGTGATGACCACCGCCATGAGACCTAACACTTTTTAGGACAAACCTGGCCTGGATCCTCTTGCACTGAAGGAGGATGTGCACATGATTCCGAATATCCAAAATTCTTTGGTCTGTTAACTTTGCTGAGAGCTGTACGGTGTCCAAAGTGGCACCTATGAAAGTAATAGACTGACAAGGCGACAAGGCAGACTTTTCGAAATTTATGGAGATACCTAGCCCTTTGCAAATCTGAATGGTGTAATCTCTGGCAAGAAGAAGCTGATGCCTGGTGGTGGCAGTAAGGAGCCAGTCGTCTAGATATGGAAACACCTGGAATCCTTGACGTCTTAGGTGAGCCGTAACCACTGCCAGGCATTTGGTGAACACTCGGGGGGGCTGTAGTGAGACCAAAGGGCAGGGCCCTGAACTGATAGTGACTGATCCCTAGCCGGAAGCGGAGAAACCTTCTGGAGCGCCTGTACGCATCCTGAAGGTCCACTGAGCACATCCAATTGTCCTGGCCCAGAAAGGGTAGAATGGACTGTAGCGTGACCATCCGGAACTTTGTTCTTTTCACAGACTTGTTTAGTCTGCTGAGATCCAATATTGGCCTCCAGTCCCCTGTTTTTTTTGGTACCAAAAAGAACTTTGAGTAGATTCCGGATGCTAGTTGGTCTGCTGGGACTGGCTGGATGGCTCTTTTTGTTAGCAGTTTTGATATTTCTAGTACTGCTTCTTCCCTTAGACTGGGTGGAACATCTGGGAGGGGTCCTTTTGGCTGAGTTGGGGTGTGGATAAAAGGGATTTTGTATCCCTCGGATATAATCGACTGCACCCATTTGTCTTGTGTGAGAGAAAGTCAGGCTTTTGGGTACAGCGATAATCTTCCCCTGACTGCCTCCGAAGGTGGACAGTCGGGCAGCTTCTCAGGGATGCTGGAAGGGTTTATCAGAGAGAGGCTCTCTGCTACCCTGGTTCTGCAGACCTCCTCTGCCTCTAGGGCAGATACTGTTGGCCCCCCCCCCGCCTCTAGGGGGGAACTGACCTCTTGCGTCAGGCGTGACTCCCTGTGATTTGCGGAACCACATTTTTCCACCCTTTTGACCCTTAGGATATGGTCTAGACGGGGTGGAAAAATGGACTCCCACCGCAGACAGAGTCTTGCCATCCTGTTCGCATCTGGTCAAAGTATCCTTCACTTGGGGTCCAAACAACGCTGAACCATCAAAGGGGGAGTTAGTGAATGATGCGTTGAAGGGGTCTGCAAAGTAGCAAAGCCGCATCCAGGCATGACGCCTTAAGGCCACACCCGTGTCTGCGGCTCTACTCGCTCCATCGGCTGCATAGGAAATAAGCCGCATAGAAGAGTTAACAATCGAATTTAGGGTTCCTAGCTGGGAGTTGATTTTGTCTTGGGACCCCACAGCTGTTGGATCCTGTAGGGCATCACCCATTTCTTTGAGAATGTCTCTTTGAAGGCGGGTGAAATGGCACAAGTAATTCAGCAATCGCATGGCGAAAGTCGCTGAAGAGAACATCCGCTTGCCGTACCTATCCATAGTCCTATATTCTTTATTAGGAGGATGGATAGGTACTGAAGGATCAGCCAGTTCCTTCTTAGTGGCTGCAGCCACCACCATGGCATCAACTGGGACACCTTTAGCTAAAAACTGTTTATCTGACGGGGCTGTGATAAATTTGGAAGGCCTCCGTGGGGTAGGTTCCATCGTATCAGGGGCCGTCCATGCCTTCCGTGCCACCACTTCCATAAGGGGGTCAAAAGGTGGAGACACCCAGGAAGTGGAAGGGCGAGAACCAAATGCCTCCAGGTAAACCAACTCATCCTCAGAAGGATTGAGGGTAGACCAGCTCCCCCTCTGTTTGAGGATTTCAAGGATGTCAGAAAATGAGACATCCTCAGAGGGGGACCATGGGGACCCTTCCAACTCATCCAAGTCGGTATCAGATGTGATGGACTCAGTGGAGTCCACATGCTTCCTCTTACACGTCCTCTTTCGAGGGGCTTCACCTGACGGATCAGGGGAAACCTCGGAAGAGGAGGATATTCCCAATGGGGAAACCTGAGGCGTTGGATCTCTATGGTCGGGAACGAGAGAGTGGGCAGAGACCACAGCAGGTACTACAGTGGGAGGAGCTGATGGAGCCGACCGTGGAGCAGGCACGGGGGGCCAGTACGCTCCTCCTGACCTCAAAGGTGTCCCTATTGGGCAGACCTCAAAGGTGCCCCTATTGGGCAGAACAGAGGGCTTCCGCTCCGAAGAGATAGGAACCCCTGCCGGCACCGAGAGGGATGGATCCGAAGCCGATGTCGGGGCTGAACTCACCAACGCCGATGCTCCTAGAGGGAGAACGGGGTCGGACAAGGGTCCGATGCCACTCGCCCCCTCGGAGCTGACGTGGAAGTCCAAGCGCCCGGATCCATCCAAGGAAGGGACCATGGAAGAGATCGGAGCAGACAGAGCCGAAGGAGGAGGTATCAGCTCCGACGTCTCAACGGTCGTGGCTCCGAGAAGCTCTGGCTCCGAGCTCAGGGGTAGAGTCATAGGAGGAATCAAAAATGGTATGGGTATAGCCACTGTCTGTTGAGAAGGGCTACGAAGCATTTGGGCTAGTGCCTGAGACTTTAGGAGTCTGCTAACCACCCTGTCGAGGTCATGGTCCGATAGCCTGGAAGACCGAGAGGAATGGCTCCGATGGCTCCGCTCCGAGAGCAAGAGCAATCTCGGAGCCGAGTGAATGGACTCCAGCGACGGAGACCGTGATCTCTTACGGCTAGAAGATGGCACAGAGACCACTAACGGTGCCGATGGAGCCATAGACACATCGGCTCCAGCCGGAGCCGATTTGGAAGACAAAGTCTTGGAAGCATCGGCTCCAGCCGGAGCCGATGTAGAAGACTGTGACATAGCAGTATTGGCTCCAGCCGGAGCCGATAGCGAAGCAGTCGGTGAGCCACCAGCCGAAGGCTTGGCGCACGGAGCCGACGGTTTGGATGGCTTTGAAGGTTTCCCCGGCAAGGACTTGGCCTGGGAACCTTCGGGCTTTAATAAGCCCCTCAAAATCAACTTATTCCTGCGCTCCTGCAGGACTCTTGGACTGAATGCATGGCAGACAGAACAAGAGTCCTGCAGGTGCAGGGGTCCCAGGCAGTAAACACAAGAAGTGTGACCGTCTGTCAGCGACATTTTCTGACAGCACGAGTCACACTTCTTGAAGCCTGAGACCTTAGTGTCTTTAGACATTAAGCTGTCGAAGGAAAGATAAATTCCTAAGGGAAGGTCTAGACACACACACGCTCACACACGAACAGTTAAAGGTCAAGGATAACCCAGACACACAAAAATAACTGTCCCCAAAGGGAAACTGAAGAAAAAAGAAAAACGGAAAGGCCTAAGGCCTAACCCTCAAAAGGGAAGTATAAACTCTAGGGATTATAGGGATTAAAGGGAGGACCCATGGAAAGGTGGTATACTAAGGGGGTCTAAGAAACTAATCTATAGAAAAAAATGGGAGAGAAATCCTAAAAAAAATTTACAATTTTCACTGACCTGTAGAGCCGGTAAAAAAAAGCACCTCGCTAGCGAAAGCGGCAAACGAGATCTGGGTAATTGGCGCCTAGCATTATGGGATATAGGGTACCTTGAGCCGGTAAAATCAGCTCTCGAGCTTTAGTATAGGCCGAGTCGGAGCAGAGGATTGGCTCCGAACCCATCCAGCAAGAATGAAGGCGAGATTGACAACTTAACATCAGACTATTTCCAAATGGTTATCTAAGGCTTACCTTTTGTCATACTCATGACAAATTTATTCCAGAGGCAGGGTCAAGGACCACTCTACCATGGCCTTGGCTTCATTTATGGCTTTTTGGAAAGGGTTGGATTCTAGAAGTGTTCTAGAAGCTGCTATTTCGTCCCCAGTATATACTTTTACGAAGAACTTTAAGCTTGATTCTTTCTTTCTTTAGGTCTAGAACAAGCTTTGCAAGGATCATTCTCCATGGGGTCCTGAGCTCTTTTTCTTACACCTCTCAAATGCAGTAAGTTTGGGCAATCTACCCATATAGCTTAGGCTCAGCAGTAATCAATATTATGAACACAGTACAGGTGTGTAAGTACACTTACCTTAACAATAGATGTTTGAATAATCACTTTTGCAGTAGCTGCTACCTCCTATCCACCCCCTTTGTTTTTTTTTTTGTTTTTGCTGTGTTCTTTATGCCAGGGTCCGGTTATTTATTTATTTATTTATTTTTTGTTCTTCCTAGCATTGTCCTTTCGGGGTTCGGCCTTCCTTTCTTTGTTGGCATGAAAACTCTGAAGGCTATGGTGCCCAAACGTGTCTTTCAGTCAGCTCAGCTCGAACTGCCAAACAGTTTGGGTGTGTGGAAGGTGCCCTGAAGCCTTTGGAAGCTGGACGGCTGTTATATGCGTGGTAAGATATAATCCATATAGCTAAGGCTACTGCAACACTGATCATTCAAACATACTGTTATTGTAAGTTACAACTGTATTTTCACCATATCACTATATGCCATCTGTAAATTATTTCAAAACTGCAAGACTCCCAGCAGAAAGACTACTTTCCACAAAACTGCATGTTATGAAGCTTCAAACCTTCCAAAAGGGGAAAGCACTCCAAAAAAAAAGACAACCAGAACCTCAAACTAAAGTGCGAATGAACATGCAAGGCTGAAAAGAATTAAAATACTTTTAATACACAAGAAATTATCAAAAGATTAAGAGTTTATGCCCCACATGGAGGACTTCATCAGAATACTATTTTGGGAATGTCAGTTCGTTAAATGCTACCGGTTCCCATATCAAACGTACTTCAAAAAGTAATTTTAAAGAGACATACATAATACAAACAGGGTTGCAATACAAAATTTCATCACAACGCCAATACTTTCAATAAATACAAGTAAATTAAAATAAAAATTTCCCCTTTTTAAAAAAAATATCTCTTAAAATATTTTAGCCTAAAATTTGTGTGACCAATGAATATAAATCAATAATAAACACATTAATCCCATGGTTAAGAAGACGTAAAATATAATTTATTATAAAATCTATCATTCTCTTGCTAATGAAAACTTATTTTATAACTTCACAGCTCTTAGCTTAAGTGGTGGTTGCAAAATTATACTATCGTTTAACACATGGGATGTGGCTCTCTTCAGTCTAAGTTGCCAAATTAATTCTTTATATTCTAAAATTTTTTTTTCCCAATTACCACCCGTAGGGTTCCTCTCCCCCAACGTTGATAACACCAAAAAAGAAGTTATGTACTTACCATAATGTTCCATGTGAGTTGTTTATCTCGCCTTTATTCTCACTGATGGGTTCGAAGCAGATCCTCGGCTCCGACACGGCCTATAGCAAAGCTCAAGGTTTGCCAGTAGCTCGAGACCAAGCACTGCTGGAATTACCTCAGATCTTGTTTTCTGCGAGTATATATACCCTTTTATTTATTTCTTTTTCTACAAGGAAGCACTTCCTAAAGGGACGGACATGTCCAATGTGTTTACTGTGTGGGGGCTAAACACCTCCAAGACTCTTGCAGTATTTGCCACTCTTTTTCATCTAGGGCTCTCTTAGAGAGAAAAAGAAAACTCATTGATAGGGGATTGCTGCAGCATACTTTCTCTGAGGCGTTGGGTAGCCAGGAAGGTGCCAGCATTTCTTCAAAATCTTCTAAATCTTCAGATTCTAAACTAACCAAGAAGGCAAAAAAATCAGAGGATACAGGGTCATAGGTTCCACAGTCCTCGGAATCGAGTGTCCCTTTGGTTCGGAGCCCGTAGAAGCTTCTGCACTAGCCGATCCTAAAGGGGAAGAAGTACTGAATAACCAGGATGGTACCAGCCTCTAAGTCAACTGTCAGCCAGGAGGGGGAAGGAGGGAGGGACATGAGAATAAACATGAGATAAACATCTCACATGGAACGTTATGGTAAGTACATAACTTCTTTATGTGAAGTTGTTAAATCTCGCCATTTATTCTCACTGATGGGTAGCGTCCCTAGCACCCTCAATCTTGGGTGGCTTATGGAAATACGTTTTTCAGTACCGTGGAACCAAAGGAGGACCTGTCCCTGGAAGCCTTATCTACTTTGTAATGCGTGATAAAGGTATGAGGCTTAGACCAAGTTGCTGCAGCACAAATATTGTCAAGGGGCAATTTAGCTTGAAAGGCAGAAGATGTAGACACGGCTCTGGTAGAATGAGCCTTGGGTTTGTGTGTCAATGGCATGCTTGCATTCGCATAAGCAAAGGATATGCAATCTGATAACCATTTAGATAGGGTTGTTTTAGCCAATGGATTACCTTTTCTGGCCTCCAAAAGGATACGAAAAGTTGATCTGATTTTCTAATATCCTTAGTTCTGTCAAGATAAAATCTGAGCTGTCTGTGTACATCAAGTTTGTGCAGCATGTATTCCAATTTGTTAGAGTGGTTGGGAAAAAAGACTGGCAACTCAATGACCTGATTGATATTGGATTCCGAACAGACTTTAGGCAAAAAGGAGGGGTGAGAGATACTCTATCATCATGGAAAATCATGTAAGGAGGCCTGACAAATAATGCTTGAAGTTCTGACACTCTGCGGGCAAAAGTAATAGCTACTAGAAATATAGTCTTCCAGGACAAATATCTGAGATCACAAGAAGATGCTGGTTCGAGGGGGGGAGAATTATTTGAGACAGCATAAAATTCAAATTCCAGGGAGAATAAGGGATTTTGACAGGAGGTCTCATGTGAAAAGCACCTTTAAGAAAAGCCTTAGATAACTTAACATTCAACCCATCGAATCCAAGGTGGAAATTTGATATGGCGGCTAACTGGACCCGAACTGTGGCAGCTGCTGCTCCTTCTTTAAAAATCTTTGTCAAAAATTCTGAAATGGATGATAGAGGAGCTCGGAAAGGGTCGATTTTCTGTATATTGGCCCAGATTGAGAACCTGTTCCACTTACTGAGGTATAGTTTCCTGGTGGATGGCTTGTGAGAAGACAAAAGGATTTGTCTTGTATCATCTGAGAGTGAATGAAGCCTGGCAAGTAGGAGAAGTGGATTAGCCAAGCAATCAGTTTTAGGGACTGCAGTGAAGGATGGAGGTCCCCTGACGGGTGTGCCAGAAGGACCGGAACTGGGTCCAGGATCCATGGATCCTCCAGTAGATGATGGTGAAGGAAGGGGAACCAAACCTGTCGAGGCCAGTAGGGGGCTATGAGGATAACTGTCCTTCCCAGCGACTTTGCTTTCTGCAAAACCTTGGGTATCAATGGAATAGGTGGGAATGCATATAGGAGACCCGGAGGCCAATCGTGTATGAGTGCGTCTCTCAGGGAATGTCCTGGAGATGATATTAAGGCAAAGTAGCTTCTGCATTTGGTATTGATGTGACTGGCAAAGAGGTTGCAGCAAGGCTGGCCCCATTTGCGGAAAATCAAATCTGCAACTCATTGGTTGAGAGACCACTCGTGAGGCAACAGTATTACCCTGCTTAGCTTCTCCGCTATCACGTTGGATTTCCCGGGGATGTGTGTTGCTATCAGAAAACGGTGGGACGACACAGCCCATTGCCATACCCTGAGGGCTTCTCGACAAAGGGAGTAAGACTTGGTTCTGCCTTGTTTGTTCAAGTACCAGACCACTGACATGTTGTCTGTTTGAATTGCAATTGCCCCTAGAGGAAGAGAGTCCTGAAAGTACTGCAATGCCAGAGGTACCGCTCTCAACTCCAGAACATTGATATGCAGATATGACTCTTGATCCATCCATGTGCCTTGGGCAGTCTTTCCCTGAAAATGCCCCCCCCAACCCTATCAGGGAAGTGTCCGTGGTCACATTGGCTACTGGGGGGGGGGGGGAGAACAAAGGGTCTTCTGATTGTAACATGAAGAGCCGTCAACCACCACCGCTTGCAAGAACCTGTGATGAGAATCATGTGGTGCATCGGTAACTTTTGGTAAGACCACTGAGCGAAAAGGAGCCATTGAAGGATTCACATATGCATTCTTGCGAGTGGTACAGCCAGGATTGCTGCCGCCATCAAACCTAGCACCTTCAAGACCTCTGCTGCTGTAGCTTTGTCCTTTGACACCAGTGAGATGACGTGTTGGCGAAGAAGTGAGGCTCTTTCGATTGGAAGACGTAGAGTGGTGGTTGAGGTATCTAACTCTGCTCCTATAAAAACGGTATGCTGCGATGGCAATAAGGCAGACTTTTCAAAGTTGATTGTAATGCTTAATTGATGTCAGAGTGTCAGAGTATATTGTGCTGCCTGAGTCGATTGATGCCTGGTGGTAGCAGTGAGGAGCCAATCGTCTAGGTATGGAAACACCTGGAATCCTAGACGCCTCAGGAGAGCCGTGACCACTGCCATGCATTTGGTGAACACCCTGGGGGCTGTACTGAGACCAAAGGGCAGGGCTCAAAACTGGTAATGATTGGCTCCCAGCCGGAAACGCAGGTGACCCCTGGTGCGTCTGTTCTTCTTTATGTGATAGTACACGTCCTTGAGATCTATGGAGCACATCCAAACGCCTTTCCCTATGAAGGGAAGAATGGACTAAAGCGTGACCATTCAGAACTTCTCTTTCTTTACAAATTGGTTGAGTCTGCTGAGGTCCAAGATAGGTCTCCAGTCCACTGTTTTCTTTGGTACCAAAAAGAATCTTGAGTAAGTTCCGAATCCAACTTGGTCTGCTGGGACTGGTTGGATGACTTTTTTTTCTAGCAATTTTTGGACCTCTACAATTGCTTGTTCCCTGAGACTGAGTGAAACATCTGGAATTCTGTTTACAGGAGAAGGAGGGGAAGAGAACCGTGTGAAATATCCTCTGGAAATGATGCTTTGTACCCATGTATCTGATGTTATGTTTAGCCAGGCTTCTGGGTACAAAGACAAGCAACCCCCAACTGCCTCCAGAGCCAGACAGGCAGGCCTCCATTCAGGAGTGCTGGTAGGGCTGACCAGAGAAATGGCCTCTGCCACCCTGTTGCTGCAGACCCCCTATGCCGAGCGGGTGGCGTCTTCCGTTATAACCCCCTCCTCTGCCTCTAGAGGGGGTTTCTCCACGTGTGTCCTGAAAGGCTCCCTGTGCTTTTCGGAACCACATTTTCCCGCCCCGAGAGCCCTTGTGATAGGGCCAAGTAGGGGTAGAAAAATGGACTCCAACTGCAGATGGGGTCTTGTCTTCCTGCTCACACCTGGTTAAAGTTTCATTTACTTTAGGCCCAAACAGTGATGAGCCATCAAATGGGGTGTTGATAAAGGAAGACTTAAAGGGCTCCGCAAAGGAACAGAGACGCATCCAGGCTTGTCTCCGCAGAGCAATGTCTGAACTAGCGGCTCTACTCGAACCATCAGCTGCATAAGATATGAGACGCATGGACGAGTTCACAACCGAGTTTAGGGTAGCGAGCTGTGTGTTGACTTTGTCAGCAACCCCTGCAGCTGCCGTACCCTGGAGAGCATCTCCTAGCTCATTCAGGAGATCTCTTTGCAGTCTCGTAAAATGGGTTAAATAGTTCAGCGATCACAGAGAAAAAGTCGCTGAACTAAACATGCATTTCCCATATTTATCCATGATCCTAGAATCTCTGTTAGGAGAATGGATAGATGCGGATGTTTCAGACACTTCCTTTTTGGTGGCTGCAGCTACCACCAAGGCATCAACAGGCACTCCTTTAGTCAAAAAGGCTTTGTCCACTGGAGCAGAGACGAACTTATTCGGCTTCCGAGGGACAGGTTCCCTGGCCTCCGGTGACTCCCACGCCTTACGAGAGATCAACTCCATGAGCTCGTCGTAAGGCGGAGACACCCAAGAAGGGGAAGGTTGAGACCCAAAAGCCTTCAAGAGCACTGACTCATCCTCAGTAGGCATTTTGGACTGCCAATCGCCCCTCGACTAAGGATCTGTAATATCTCTGCAAAGGAGATATCCTCAGAGGGGGATCGAGGGGACCCTTCTGACTCATCCAAGTCAGTGTCAGATGTCAAAGACTCCTGTGGGGAGTCTAAGTGCCTCCTCTTGCACAGTCTCTTCCTGGGTACCTCCTCAGTGGGGAAATAAAAGGGGAGGTCTCGGAAGAGCAGGGCACGCCCTGTGGGGCTACTTGAGGCTCAGGGTCTCTACACTTAGGGGGACCGGTAGATATAGAAGCAGACAAAGGAGCTTGAGGGGAGAAGGAAGCCTGAACTGATGCCGATGATGTCTTAGGAGACAGGACTCTCCTCATGGCATCGAGAGTACCATGGCTCTAACAAGAAGGGGTAGACGGATCCGGAGGGACCGTCCGATCCTCCCGCACCGAAACCATGGGCTCTGAGCCCGAGGTAGGAGCTGATTTCACCAGAGCCGAAGCCCCGAGAGGAAGAGTCGGCACCAACAAATCGGTCCGACTATCCTCCCCGGACCCGACAGGAGAGTGTTGGCTCCTAGCGTCCACGGTCGGCACCGAGGACGTCCGAGTAGATGGAACTGATAACATTGGTGTGGGTCTCGGTTCCATAGGTTCGACAACTATCGGTTCGGGCTCCTTCGGCTCCGAGACTCCAGTACGTCTCGGAGGAGGAGTAGTCAAGTCTGGTTCAATGGTCTTCGGCTCCGACGAAATGGTTCGGGCCGACAACAATTTACCAAGTCCTGGTGCCTGTAGAAGCTTCTGCACTAGCCGATCCATATCCATATCAGAGAGGCTGACCGAAGACTTCGAGGAATGCACCGAAGGTGCTGACTGGAGCAGAGGAGATGAGGGAACCTCAGAGACCGGCTCCAAGACGGGACTGTGGAACCGATGACCCTGTACCCTCTGATTTTTTTTGCCTTCTTGGTTAGTTTAGAATCTGAAGATTTAGAAGATTTTGAAGAAGTGCTGGCACCTTCCTGGCTACCCAATGCCTCAGAGAAAGTATGCTGCAGCAATCCCCTATCAATGAGTTTTCTTTTTCTCTCTAAGAAAACCCTAGATGAAAAAGAGTGGCAAATACTGCAAGAGTCTTGGAGGTATTTAGCCCCCAGACAGTAAACACATTGGACATGTCCGTCCGTGACAGACATTTTCTGTCCACAAACTGGACATTTCGTAAACCCCCGATTTGGGGTGAGACTTTAAACAGACCCACCACAAAATTAACCTGTATAGGTTAAATACTGGGCTAACTAGGCCCACACTTAAAAAAAAAAAAAAAAAAAACTAATAACAAGTATAAAATTGTTAAAACTAAATAGGGCTAAGAAAGGGCCCAACACTAAGAAAAACTAAGCCAACACAGGGCACTATCTCTACAATCTAACCTACTTAAAACTGTATTATTTTTAACAAGAAACACACACACACACACACACACACACACACACACACACACACACACACACACACACACACACTCACTAAATAATAATAATCTCTCAAAAAGAAGTAGAAGAAAGTTTTTTAAACTTGCGATTTAGCAAAAAATGGTTCGAGCTGACTGGATCACGGAGATCTCTCTTGCTGCGGCAAACTAGATCCGAGGTAATTCCAGCAGTGCATTGTGGGATAAGGGGCTTGGTTTCGAGCTACTGGCAAACCTTGAGCTTTGCTATCGGCCGTGTCGGAGTCGAGGATCGGCTCCGAACCCATCAGTGAGAATAAATAAGAAGTTATGTACCTACCATAACGTTCCATGTTAGTTGTCTTCTCTCGCCTTCTTTCTTGCTTGATGGGTTCGGAGCCGATCCTCGGCTCCGACTCAGCACTTGCTAAGCTCGAGAGTCACTTTTACCAGCTCGAGGCAGCCCCATATCCCATGATGCAAGGCGGTAAGTACCCAGATCTCGTTTGATGACAAAGGGCAATAGCACCAAGCATAAATACTTCCCAAAGGAAGAAAGAAAGCCTACAGGATGAAAAGAAGGACCAGCTCTGAATGGTCTTCAGCATAATAATTTCTTGTAGAAAGGTCTGTCCAGGCCTGGGGAAGGAGGGAGGGTCAAGAAAGAAGTGAGAGAAGACAACTAACATGGAACGTTATGGTAGGTACATAACTTCTTAATGTTAAGTTGTCAATCTCGCCTTCATTCTTGCTTGATGGGACCAGCGTCCCTAGCACCTCTATCCTGGGTGGCTCAATGGAACAGACTCTTGAGGACTGTAGAGCCAAAACTGGCTCTGTCCCTGGAGGCCAAGTCCAATTTGTAATGGGAAACAAAAGTATGAGGAGTGGCCCAAGTGGCGCTGCACAAATAGTGTCTAAAGGAAGTCTAGCTTGAAAGGCTGTAGAAGTAGCTAAGCTCCTAGTTGAATGTGCTTTAGGTTTTGAGCACAGCTGTTTTCCCCTGAGCAGATAAATTTCAGAGATGACAGAAGAAAGCCATCTAGATAAAGTCACTTTAGAGACAGGAAGGCCTTTCTTGCTATCCGCATAGGAAACAAAGAGTTGATCGGATTTCCTAAATTGTTTAGTTCTGTCCAAATAATATCTGAGTTGGCGGTGGACATCAAGATAATGTAGTTTTTGTTCCGATCTGTTTGAATAGTTTGGAAAAATACAGGAGATCAATGGATTGATTCAAATTAGTCTTTGAGGCGACCTTAGGCAAAAGGTCGGATTAGTTCTCAATGATACTCTGTCCTTGTGAAAGACCAAATAGGGGGGTCGAACCGATAGAGCATGAAGTTCAGACACCCTCCTGGGCGATGTAATAGCTACTAGGAATAATGTTTTCCAAGAAAGAAATTTTAGGGAGCAAGAAACAGCTGGCTCGAAGGGGAAGAATCAAGGATGTCAGCACTAAATTTAGATCCCATTGAGGAGGAGGATTCCTGATTGGAGGCTTTAGCAGGAAAATTCCTTTCAAGAAGGCTCTACAAAGCCTATGGGACATAATATTGTGATCTGCGATCCCGACATGAAAGTTCGGGATAGCAGCCAATTGAACTCTAACTGTGGAAGAAGAGGAGCCTGCATGAAAAATCTCCGCTAAGAAGTCCAAAACTGCCTGAACTGGGGCAGTGAAGGGATCAATATTCTTGGCTTTAGCCCAATAAGAGAAACGTTTCCATTTGCTTGTATAAATCCTCCTAGTAGAGGATTTTAAAGAAGCTACTATGATGTCTCTAACAGGGTTAGAGATCAAAGGAAGCCTGGCTAAGGAAGGAAGTGGAGCAACCATGCTGAGAGGTTGAGAGAAGGGATAGACCAGTGCAGCTGACCGGATTGGTGAACCAGAAGATCTGGCACTGGGTCCAGATGCCACGGCTGCACCAAAAGGTGACGATGGAGGAACGGAAACCAAATTTGTCGAGGCCAATAAGGAGCAATGAGAATCATTTTGGCTCTCAAAACGGTAGCTTTCTGGATAACTTGAGAGTTTGTGAAGGACGCCTTAAAGGGATCTGCAAAATTACATAGCCGCATCCAGGCTTGGCGTCTAAGAGCCACACCTGTACCTGCGGCCCTACTCGCTCCATCAGCAGCATATGATATCAGCCGCATGGAGGAGTTTGCAATGGAGTTAACGGTTCCTAGCTGCGAAGCAATTTTTTCCTGAGCCCCCGCAGCTGTAGGATCCTGCACAACTTCACCTAGCTCCTTAAGGATATCCCTTTGGAGTCTGGTGAAATGGGTTAAATAGTTCAGCGATCGAGAGCAAAAGTCGCTGAAGAAAACATGCATTTCCCATATTTATCCATGATCCTAGAGTCCTTGTTAGGAGAATGGACAGATGCGGAAGGATCTGCAAGTTCCTTTTGGTGGCAGCAGCCACCACCAAGGCATCAACAGGCACACCTTTTGTAAGGAATTGCTTTGTCCACTGGGGCAGAGATAAATTTGGAAGGCCTCCGAGGGACAGGTTCTACAGAGTCAGGAGAGCCCACGCCTCGAGATCACCTGCATAAGGGGTCGAAGGCGGAGACACCCAAGAAGTGGAGGGTTGAGATCCAAAAGCCTTCAAGAGCACTGACTCATCCTCAGTAAGCATTTTAGACTGCCAATCGCCTCTGACTAAGGAGTTCTAGGATGTCTGAGAAGGAGATATCCTCAGAGGGGGATCGAGGGGACCCTTCTGACTCATCCAAGTCAGTGTCAGATGTCAAAGACTCCTGTGGGGAGTCTATGTGCCTCCTCTTGCACAGTCTCTTCCTGGGTACCTCCTCAGTGGGGAAATAAAAGGGCAGGTCTCGAAAGAGCAGGGCACGCCCTGTGGGGCTACTTGAGGCTCAGGGTCTCTATGCTTAGGGGGACCGGTAGATATAGAAGCGGACACAGGAGCTTGAGGGGAGAAGGAAACCTGAACTGATGCCGACGATGTCTTAGGAGACAGGACTCTCCTCATGGCATCGAGAGTACCATGGCTCTAACGAGAAGGGGTAGACGGATCCGGAGGGACCGTCCGATCCTCCCGCACCGAAACCATGGGCTCTGAGCCCGAGGTAGGAGCTGAGCTCACCAGAGCCGAAGCCCCGAGAGGAAGAGTTGGCACCAACAAATCGGTCCGACTATCCTCCCCGGACCTGACAGGAGAGTGTCGGCTCCTAGCGTCCACGGTCGGCACCGAGGACGTCCGAGTAGATGGACCTGATAACATTGGTGTGGGTCTCGGTTCCATAGGTTTGACAACTATCGGTTCGGGCTCCTTTGGCTCCGAGACTCCAGTACGGCCCGGAGGAGGAGTAGTCAAGTCTGGTTCAATGGTCTTCGGCTCCGACGAAATGGTCCGGCCCGACAACAATTTAGCAAGTCCTGGTGCCTGTAGAAGCTTCTGCACTAGCCGATCCATATCCATATCAGAGAGGCTGACCAAAGACTTCGAGGAATGCACCGAAGGTGCTAACTGGAGCAGAGGAGATGAGGGAACCTCAGAGACTGGCTCCAAGACGGGACTGTGGAACCGATGACCCTGTACCCTCTGATTTTTTTTGCCTTCTTGGTTAGTTTAGAATCTGAAGATTTAGAAGATTTTGAAGAAGTGCTGGCACCTTCCTGGCTACCCAATGCCTCAGAGAAAGTATGCTGCAGCAATCCCCTATCAATGAGTTTTCTTTTTCCTCTCTCTAAGAAAACCCTAGATGAAAAAGAGTGGCAAATACTGCAAGAGTCTTGGAGGTGTTTAGCCCCCAGACAGTAAACACATTGGACATGTCCGTCCGTGACGGACATTTTCTGTCCACAAACTGGACATTTCGTAAACCCCCGATTTGGGGTGGGACTTTAAACAGACCCACCACAAAATTAACCTGTATAGGTTAAATACTGGGCTAACTAGGCCCACACTTAAAAAAAAAAAACAAACAAAAAAAAAAAAAACTAATAAGTATAAAATTGTTAAAACTAAATAGGGCTAAGAAAGGGCCCAACACTAAGAAAAACTAAGCCAACACAGGGCACTATCTCTACAATCTAACCTACTTAAAACTGTATTATTTTTAACAAGAAACACACACACACACACACACACACACACACACACACACACACACACACACACACACACTCACTCACTAAATAATAATAATCTCTCAAAAAGAAGTAGAAGAAAGTTTTTTAAACTTGCGATTTAGCAAAAAATGGTTCGAGCTGACTGGATCACGGAGATCTCTCTTGCTGCGGCAAACTAGATCCGAGGTAATTCCAGCAGTGCATTGTGGGATAAGGGGCTTGGTTTCGAGCTACTGGCAAATCTTGAGCTTTGCTATCGGCCGTGTCGGAGTCGAGGATCGGCTCCGAACCCATCAGTGAGAATAAATGGCAAGATTTAACAACTTCACATCAAAAACTTATGGTATTGGCCACTGTTAATGAAGTTAACATGGCGAATTCCAGAATTCATTGTATGCTCAATGATTTATTATTAGAGGGATCCATAAGTATAGATACTTTTAATTTTTTATTCAACAAAAAACCTAGAGTTCCATCGGTATTTGGTATCCCAAAGGTTCACAAGTGTGTAACAGACCCTCCACTTAGATTAATTGTTGTCTCGGAAGGGGCAATTACTTCGTCGCTTGCAAAATTTGTTGATAACAAACTTAAAGAATTATCTTGGATGGGTCCAACTACACTAAAAGATTCTTGGGACTTCCTTAGACAATTAAAGCAAGATTTATTTCATGAAAACCTGCTTTTTATTACATTAGATGTAGTGGACTTATTTGGTAGTGTACCACACGAAACCGGTCTACATTGGTTGGAAGAATACATGAATACTTTTGGAAAGTTTTCCAACAATGATTTCCTTACCATACTTACCTTGATGGAAATCATTTTAAACAACTTTATGTATTATGAGGGTGAATTTTACAAACAGGCTCGAGGAGTAGCTATGGGTGCTAATTGTGCCCCAACCTACGCCAACTTAGTTTTGTCTTGGTGGGAATACACTTTTGTACTCAACAGTGAATTCAAGGAATGTTGGATTTTTTACAAACGTTTTCTAGACGATATTTGTATTCTGTGGATAGCAGGAAAACTGAGATTCCTTGAATTTTTGTCCTATTTAAAAGGAACTACTAGTTTTTTGGATTTTACTTACCAGGTTAATCAAGAAGTACTTAACTACCTAGATGTTAGTATATCCAAGTTGAACGGTAGATTTTCCTCTAAAAGTTATAGGAAACCAACCTTTTCCAACTCTTACCTTCATTTTAAGAGTGGACATCCTTTTTTTCCAGAAAAAGAACCTAATAAAAGGTCAACTGGTTAGGGTCAGTAGGATGACATCTGAGGATGGGGACTTTATCACTGAATGTGACAAGGTTTGTGATATGTTTAAAGACAGAGGTTACCCACCACACCTGATACAGGAAATAAAAAAAGAGGTAACTGATGGTAGAAAGGATAGATTTTGTCCCATTTTAGGACAAGAAGTCATAACCATGGATCTTGGAACTACCTCTAATGTTATTTCCACAGATACAACTAGACATGATACATTTGTACTTGATTTCAATGGTGATTCAGGGGTTATTAAGAGTGTGGTTTCAAAAGAATGGCAAAAATTTCAAGAAATTACTGACATTTAATTGTTACGTCATAGTTCTTTGAATTTTACATATAGAAAAGATTTAAACTTTAAAAATTTGTTTGAGTTTGGACAAAATTCACGTTTGTTTAAACAAGGAATTAAAGTAGGCACGTACAAATGTAGAGCCTGCTCACAATGTGGCTTCTTGTACAATGCATCTCAAATGGAATTATCTAGTAGAAATAAAATTTTATATAGTCAATGCTATGCAAATTGCCATTCCTATGGATTGGTCTATCTTGCCTTGTGTAAATTGTGTTTTTCCTTTTACATAGGCAAGACGGAAAGGAAATTAAAAACACGAATTTATGAACACCAGTATGAAATCAGTAAGGAAAATAATAACAATGCATTATATCGTCATAAAATGGTTTGTAAAGATGCAAGCTTTACATTTTTTGTTTTAGAAGTAGTTACTAAGGACATTAGGGGTGGTATGTAGGAGACACGGCTAGAATACAGTGAACTTTTTTGGCAGATATGGTTAGATGCTTCAAGACCCCCAGGGCTTAATGATATGGTTTCTATTAAGCCAGTCTTGAAATTAAGGCAAGCTAAACTATAAACCTTGTTTTATGAAATATCAGTTATTATTAATTTTAATAACATATTTTTATTACAGATACAACTTTAAGGGTCATGAAATATATACAACAATTTTTTTGTTATTAATTTTTTGTTACTGTTGTTATTGGGATGATTTAAGTGAATATTTAAGATTTCGGTATATGTAGTTCCTATATATTTTAACATTCTGGTTTTAAAATGGTTCTGTTGTCTTTAAGAATGGGTTGTTTAATTAATTCATTAGTTAATGGATGGACCAATGGTAGCAAGTATTTTTTATTCAATAGTATATATAAAGTGTATTTTATTATGAAAAGTACTCTAATGAAGTTGTAACGAAAACGCAATTTATTCAGTGAAAGCGTTAATTTTTGTCTCAGTTTTCACCCTTGTTGTTAGTTTATTATTTAGTTACGTTTGTGCTTGTGCTTCATTAAACACCTTCAACTCGTTCCTCTTATTGGTGAGCTCCCAGTGTATTTTTTTCGTTATTGGCCACATGTTCTCACATGCCTAGCAAGAACGTTGTTGGGATTCATCCTTCTGATATCAAAGTTGTACTTGTATATCCTTCTAATCAACACCCTCTCTGTTTTACCTATATAAAATACGTCACACCTAGAGCATTTAGCCATATATGCAATGCCTGTTGACCCACAATTAACATTCTTAAAAGAACACTCTAGAATTCTAACCACTATTTAATGTGAAACTATTTTCTTCACATATAAAGGGACACTGTCTACAAGAACCACACTTAATAGTACTCTTCTTTACCTTTTCACCCTTCTTCAAGCTTGGTTCTTCCAATAATTTTTTTTTAAATTAAATAACGTTTTATTAATAAAAAAGGTTTCATTACCTACAACTCTAAAAACATCATCACTGCTCCTCAGGAACTTCCAGTTCCCCTTTATAACTGATTTATTTATTTCCAGTTTGATTACTGGGGAAGTCCACTGGGTCAAGAGTCCATTTTCAGTGGAGGCCTGGTGAGAAATGCTTCATGAAACAGATTACAGTAAAGATAGCAGTCCAATAAAAATAAAAGTACAAGTACAAATACATATCAAATAATACAAAGCGTGAGCAATATTGCCCATAGTGGAAAAATATTGCGCAGATACATTTTGAGAAATACATACAGTTAATGCCAAAAGCTATTTACAATATTTACAGAGTGTGAGAGACTGTATGGGAATTAGCTATAGAAGGTTATAGCCAGCTATAAGGTGCTTAGTAACTCAGGAGGATACCCTCCCAGGGGGCTTTTGTTAAAGAGTTCTAGGTAGGGAGAATGCAGTTACATTTCCATTTGGAGGATTGGCAGGTGTAAAGCTGAGTTTTGAAGTTGTTTGTGTTTGACATTGTCCTTAGTGTGGAAGGGACAGAGTTCCATTTCTTACCTAAGGAGAAGGAGAGGAGAAGTTGTCTAACAGGACGTTTAGGTTTGTGGACAGTAATTAAGTTTTAATGTTCAGATCTGAGAATTCTATTTGGGGTGTATGGGGGAAGGATGTTAGAGCAGGGCAATTGGTTGGATTAAATATTAGTCTATGTGCTGTAGTGAGTTGGAGGAAGTCCAGGTAATTTGTGAATTCTAACCAGTTGAGGGATTGGAGGGTAACACAGTGATGAGTGGAATGTTTGGCTTTGGTGTCAAATTTAGAAATTTTGTTATAACAGCTTTCAAGTTTGGAAGTGATGGAAGAGGATAGTCTAGTTAGTAGCGAGGTGCCGTACAGAAGGGAGGGAAGGAAAAGAGGAGCCCAGAGTATGCCTGGTAGAAGTAGAGAGGAAGTGGTTGTTCCTGTATAGCATACCTAATTTTTAGTGTGTTTTCTTTATATTTTGATGAATATGGATGTCAAACTTGAGGTGTTTGTCTATAGTTACACTGAGTAGTTTGGCAAAGGGAACAACTTCGATCGGAGAGTTGCTTTGGCTAAGGACTTGGAAGGAATTTTTATCAAAAGAGAAAGATTTTGAGGGTGTGAATAGTAGTAGTTTAGATTTGTTAGCATTGAGAGAAAGGTGATTTTGGCGCACCCAGATCACAGTAGTTGAGAAGGAAGTCTGAGTTTTAGATAGGAGTTCAGGGAGGTTAGAGCAAAGCAAACAAGTGTAGAGTCATCTGCATATTGGATGACTTTGGCATTAGGAATAGCAGAGTGAAGTTTATTGATAAAGATATTAAACAGCATTGGTCTGAGGATGGACCCCTGTGGTACTCCGGTAAGGGTGGGTAAGAAAGGTGAGGTGCCTTTTTTCCATTTCACAGCCTGAGATCTATCTAACATATAGCTTGAGAATCAGGAAAGAGCATTTTGGGAGAGATTTAGGTATGAGAGGTGACTTAGAAGGTGCTTATGGGAAACAGTATTGAATGCTTTAGAGAGATCTAGGAGCACTGTGGATACTAAGTTCCCAGAATCTCGGGCTTGATTGACAGTTTCTAAGAATGAGAGTAGAGCTTTTATGGTGCCATGTCCTGGTCTGAAGCCATGCTGGGTAGGGGTAAGAAGCTGTTTTTTAGTCAGAAAAGGATAAGTTGGAGGTGGATGCATTTTTCTAGGATTTTGGAAATTGGAGAGAGAAGAGCTATAGGACAGAAGTTGGAAATGTTAGTGTTTTTGCCTCCCTTGTGGAGAGGAAGAATAAAGGTGGAACACCAGAGTTTAGGGACACAGGATTCCTTTATGGCTCTATTAATTAGGATACTAATTGGGAGAGCTATACCACTGGCAGCAGTGTTGAGAAAGGAAGAGGGATGTTTTCAGGTGCATTGGAACAGGGTTTAAGTTTGGATAGAAGTGTTTTTATGTAGTTAGTGGAGACAGGTTTAAGCTCAAACATATGGGGGGAAATTATTTGGGGACTTATATGAGGTGGAATGTAAGAGAGATGGGCTGTTGGAAAAAGTTTTGTTACGTCAGATATTGATTCTATAAAGAAAGAGTTGAATAGTGAGGCTAATTTGAGGTCAGATTTACTTGGGTCCGGACAGGGGTTATTTTTTGGAGCCTGGATTGAGAAGTGAGTTTATGGAGTTCCAAAAAAGCCTAGGGTTTTGGGGATGGTTGGACTGGAGCTTAGTGTAGTAGGATTTTTTGCCTTTGAAGATTTGTTTTGCTAAGTTATGGAGCTGTGTATATTGGAGAAGGGTTTCGGGAAGTTTATTCTTTTGGCAAAGCTTCCATGATTTGTCAATTTGATGCATAATTTGGTTTCTTTGGTTAGCCAAGGGGCAGTTACAGTTTTTATTATTTTTTTCCTTGGTGGAGCTAGGGAATTTACAGCGTCTAGGAAAGTAGAATTAAAGTGGTCTATGGCTTTATCACGTGGAAGGGTTTTTAAAATGTTCCAATTCATTTGTTTGAGATAGTTACAGATGGTTTTGGGGTCAAATTTACTATGGCTGCGGGTCTGAATATACTGATGTTGATGTGGATGGGAGGTGGTTGCACGGTAAATGAAAGCTGGGAGGTGGTCACTAACAGTAGAGTCAGGGATGGTGCCAGAGTTGGTAATTTTATTTGGATGGGTGACTAAGATCCAGTCAAGAGTGGATCCTGGGGGTTTATTTTATTGGGTCTGGTGATGGAGTGGGTTACTTGAGTAAAGTTAAAGAGGTTAATGGACAGAGAGGGTATGGGACTGTTGATTTTATTCCAGTCGATGTTTACATCACCTAGTATGTAAGTTTCAAGGTTAATTTCAGCTGAGGCCCATTGGAGTATGTCTTCAAGGGTTGAGACGTTATTTCTGGGTGGGATATAAATGGCAATGATACAGAGGGTTTTGTGATTATTCATTTTTAATAGACTGTTAGTTCTGCACTGGTAAATTTAGGGTGGGGTTTGCTAGGGGAATTAAGGTAAGTAGATTGGAATAGATTAATGCAACGCCTCCGCCTTTTCCTTTGGGCGGTCACATCTAAGAGTGTGAAATCTAGAGGGTAGGATGCAGAGTCAGAGATGTGGGGTTTGAGCCAAGTTTGAAAGATGGCTACAATGTCAAGTTGGTTATGACTTAGCCATGCTTGAAACTGATGTGCTTTCTTGTTGAGACTCTGGGCACTGAGTGTGAAAAATGTAAGAGTATTGTAGGGGGATGAAAAGTTAGAGGAAGGGGGAAGGTAATTGTTATTTGTGGGTGAGTTAGGTCCGGGGTTGGGGTGAATGTCTCCAGCTATGACAAAGTTGTTGAAAGAGGTTATTTGAATGTGTTTTGGTCTGGATTTAGGGTATTCTGGACATCTAGTATATGTTTAAGAGTAAGTGTCTTAGCGGTAGTGGAAATAATTTTAGGATTAAAAATGTGCAGAGGGTTGAGCTGAAACAGAGAAGAGGAGATAGAAAAGAAATGATTACTTGTGTGAGGGAGGAGATGGTTTTGTGTGGGAGTATGGTAAGGAGTAGAGAGTGGAAGCTGATTGGAGGTATAGGAGCTGGTATAGTATAAAGTTGTTAGGAGTAGTAGAAGGGAGATGGGGTTGAGAGTGTTAGGAACAGTAAGGAAAGCATGGTTAGAAAAAGGTAGTTTAATATGGGAGGATTTGTAGTTGAAGAGAAGAGTTGTGGGGTGAGAGGGGGTAGTGAAAAAGTGATGTATTTAATTAGTGATGTGTTTAATTACTGTGGGTGAAAGGAGGAGGGGTAAAGAGGGGAAGGCTTTGATTGGATGGTTGACTGTGGGTGAAAGGAGGAGGGGTAAAGAGGGGAAGGCTTTGACTGGATGGTTGACTGTGGGTAAAATGAGGAGGGGTAAAGAGGGGAAGGCTTCGACTGGATGGTTGTCTTGAGTGGGTAGGGAGTGGATGAAATAAAAGTAGAAGTAGTGGGGGTGGGTGGGAATTGGGGGTAGGGGAGTGGAGTGAACCCACAGGGCGAATGATGTGGGTGGAGCCAAGGAGAAAGAAGAAAGCCAGCGAAAAGTTATCAGTGAAACTGAGAACTAGCTCAGAGGTAAGGAGGCACTGTGTGTGTGAAATTAGAAGGATGCAGAGGGTTGACAGGGATAGGAGCTGAAAACAGGGCAGTAGCAGTTTAGTAGAACATAATAAATATTGATAGGGCTAAAACAGGTCAGTGGTAAATTAACAGAACTGTTACATTACTTCTGGCTTGTATTAACAGATAGGTAGTGGGTGAACAATGATACCTGGTAGCCTGAGTAAGTACAATGGTAAGCTAATATTTTTAATGTCACCAGAATTCTCACTGTAAGCCGCACATAAGCCATTTCAAATCTCACACTGTTAGAAAATCAGTGCCCCTTTATATGAGAAGAAAATAGTTTCAAATTAAACAGTGGCTTGAATTCTAGAGTGCTTTTTTAAGAACGGTAATTGTGGATCATCAGGCAGTTTATATATGGCCAAATGCTCTGGGTGTGATGGACTTTATATAGGAAAAACAGAGAGGGGACTGAGAGGAAGGTATATGAGCACAGCTATGATACCAGAAGGATGAATCCCAGCAATGCTGTTACTAGACATGTGGGAATATGTGGCAAATACAATAAAGTTTTCGTTTGGTATTAGAAACACTGTGAAAAGGAACCCTAGAGGTGAACTGGAAACATTTTTTACAGTATAAAGAGTTAATCTGACAACTTAGACTGAATACAGCCACACACCCTGTGTTAAATGATAGTACAACTTAGCAACCAGCACTTAAGCTAAGAGCTGTAAAATTATAAAATAATGTATGTTTTCATTAGTATGAGATTGACAGATTTTTATAATGAATTATATTTTATGTCTTAACCATGGGATTAATTCATTTATTATTATAATTTTTATTATTCGTTTGTATTCATTACTACATGAATTTTAGGATAAAAATATTTTAAGAGATAATGTTTTTAAAAAGAAATAAAGAAGGGGGATTTTTTTTTTAATTTACTTGTATTTATTGAAAGTACTGGTGTTGGGATGACATTTTTCTATTGCAACCCTGTTTGTATTGCCTATGTTTCTTTAAAATGTTTTTTAAAAGAACTTTTTTGGAATACATTTTTACGGGAATGAGCAGTATTTAAGAAATTGACATTCCCAAAATGGTATTCTGATGAAATACCTCATATGGGGTGAAAGTGCTTAATCTTTTGATCGTTTCTTGTGTAGTAAAAGCATTTTAATTCTTTTCAGCCTTGCATGTTTATTTGCACTCTAGTTTGAGGTTCATGTTCTGAAACTTCCTTAAGAGACCTCCACTCTAGCTTTCTAAGCAGTACAATCATTAGGCATGATGGTGGCAGCCATCAGTCTAGTATCACGTTCCAGATATCGCATGGGAGTACTCCAGTGGATACTCAGTGTACACTGTCTCAGTACACTCACCCTCTTGATTTTCATATAATTCTTTCTTCAGTATGCAAAAGATACCTGCAGTGGTGTATACAGTTTCTTTTAGTCCATGCAGAACATCTTTTCTTCTGTACTTCCTGTCAGGTATGATCACACAGACACTACCTCTCCAGGTGGGTTGCATTTCGATGAAAGGACAGAATAAGGGACATGGTCACAACATGTGCCTCACCTTCACATCAGCATCCTGGTGATGACGGTGGTCCTGCTAGCACTGCAGGCCTTACAGGACGTCCTTCTCCAGGATAAGAGTTCAGTCCACAGAGACATTTTGGTAATGTGGTACATAAACAAGCAAAGGGAAATGATATCATATCTTCTGTGTAGACAGGACATGACAGTATGACAATGGCCAATGTCTTTGAAGTGCTTTTCTAGTAGCAATTCACATTCCAGGTTGGACCAACCTTCTAGCCAACAGGCTTAGTTATTTCATCTTTTTGCCTCACAAGTGGTCTCTGAAACTCATCGTAGCACATCAGATTTTTAGCTGCTGGGGCTAGCCTTGCTGTAATCTTTTTCCTTCCCGACCAGTGCAAAAGTAGCTAATCTAATGCTAACTAATAGAAAAATGGGGAGGCAGGAACAACAAAAATAAGATAAGATACTAATAAGGTATTTGACAAAAAACATTTATCCTTTCCAATAATTGCCCGTATTACAGTAGACCACATCCATTCACTGAAGCAGCAAACGAGACCTGAGGTAGTTCTAGACAGATAGGATGATTATGGATAAGTGAAGGAGCTTGACTTATGGTTCCAAGTCTTTAGAAGTGGTCGAAGTGGGATCCAAGACCCATCAGTTGAGGAAAGGACGAAAAAGGCAATATCAGATCTGCAGATAAAACATCCCTCATGCTTTCACAAACAGAATACAACTTAACAAATGAGCCTGACAACTCAAAATTCTGAAAATCAAAGTTGCAGACACATACACTTTTCTCCCATACTTATCAGTAATCTTCACATATTTAACAGATAGATTAGAACTGGAAATAACTGTTTAGCATCAGATGGATTAACAAAAAGCTATAGCTGCTGGATCAGGTTTGGGAAGCCTGTATAAAAACGTAAAGGATTAAGGAACTTTATACATTCTATCTTCCTTTTTAGAGGCAACTGGCTAACTATCAGGAACACTGCAGTCAATAGCACAAACACACACGTCCTACAAAGCTGACAAAACTGGAGGAATTGGTGCAGGTTCTAGAAATTCCTTATGTAACAGCTCATAGCATTTAATGAGAAACTGAGAAACCTCAGTGTCCCCCTATTGGAAACATTGGCACATTCTAGAATTAGCCACAGAGAACGACAACCCAAAGGGTGTATCAGAAACTGAGGTCTCCTCTGAGTCTGATTCACAAATCTGTGGAGAAAACCCTCTATGTGTCCCTTCATCCTCCTGTCCAAATTCAGAAAACTGAACCTCTTAGGAAAGGAGGTATCTATAATTTTTTTTACCAGAAACTACTGTATAAGAAGGAATAATAACTTGAATTAAACCCTGAGAAAAACTCAGTAAACTACTCCCTACTAAGGACATTTGGGAAGGAGTAAATACATGCTAAGTTTTCTTAAGAAGGATTAATAACTTGAATTAAACCATGAGCAAAACTCAGTAAACTACTCCCTACTAAGGAAATTTGGGAAGGAGTAAATACATGCTAAGTTTTCTTATTGACAGGAAAATTGGGACCAAGCAGCAGCTTCCCCACAACATTCTAACAAAACAGGAATGGGCACAACATTCTAAAAAAACAGGGAAGCTTTCTCTATTCCTCCTTCCTGGACTGACATGAGTGTCTCTCCCTTGCCCACTGAGGGGACCTCACCAGCCACAGATGATGTGGCTAGCCCCCTGTCCATATTGGCAGGAGATACTACACCAGAGGAATGTGGGGTAAAAGATGAGTTGCCTGAGGCCACAGCAGAGTCAACAACCTGTGGTTGAGGCAAATTGCTAGATTGCTGTGATGGCAAAGGCTGTTTGCTTAAGTGTTTCTTTTTGTAGCTGAAAGAAAAAATGACCGTTGGACAGACTGCTCCCCGGTAAAGCGGAAAATGGTGCCTCTTTCCCTAGGGAAAACAAGCAGAAAATGCTGGGTAAAAATGAAAAAATCTTTAAAAGTTACTTTTGTCACTGACAAATACATTTAAAAATACTTTGACAGCCCCAAAAAATAAAATAAAGAAGTTATGTACTCACCATAACGTTCCATGTGATTTGTTCCATCTCGCCTTCATTCATCACTGATGGGTTCGGAGTTGATACTCGGCTCCGACATGGCCGACTAGCAAGCTGAAAGTTCTCCAGTAGCTCAAGACCCCACCCCTTATCCCACAATGCACTGCTGGAATTACCTCAGATCTTGTTTTCTGCGTACCATATAGAAGTACAATAATTATTCTGCCTAGGAATGAATACACATTGAAAAACCAGGATGAAGACAGCCTCCAGGTCAACTGCCAGCCAGGAGGGGGAAGGAGGGAGGGACGTGAGAATGAAGGCGAGATGGAACAACTCACATGGAACGTTATGGTAAGTACATACCTTCTTTATATGAAGTTGTTCAATCTCGCCTTTCATTCATTACTGATGGGTAGCGTCCCTAGCACCCTGATCTTGGGTGGCTCATAGAAGTACACTCTTCAGAACCGTAGAACCAAATGAAGCCCTGTCCCTGGAGGCCTTATCCACTTTGTAATGAGTTATAAAAGTGTGAGGCTTAGACCATGTGGCTGCTGTACAGATGTTATCCAAAGGTAATTTGGCTTGAAAGGCTGAAGAGATAGAAACTGCTCTGGTTGAATGAGCCTTTACCTTACTAGACAAGGGCATATTATGACAAGCATATGTGTAGGTGATACAATCTGACAGCCACTTAGACAGGGTTGTTTTAGCAACTGGTTTAACTTTCCTGGCCTCAGAAAAAGACACAAAGAGCTGATCTGATTTCCTAATGTCTTTTGTTCTGTCGAAATAAAATCTAAGTTGTCTATGTTGTCTATGAACATCGAGTTTATGCAACATATATTCCAATTTGGTGGTGTGATTAGGGAAGAAAACGGGCAACTCAATGACTTGATTAATGTTAGTCTTTGGGCAGAAAAGATGGATTTGCCCTGAGAGATACTCTGTCAGCATGGAAGACCATATAAGGGGGCTTGATGGATAGGGCTTGGAGCTCTGACACTCAACGGACTGAAGTGATGGCTACTAAGAAGATAGTTATCCATGACAGAAATTTTAGTTCACAAGTTGATGCAGGCTCAAAAGGAGGAAGAATGATACGAGATAACATAAAATTCAAATTCCAGGGGGAATAAGGTGTCTTCACTGGAGGCCTTATGTGAAAGGAACCTTTTAGAAAAGCCTTAGACAATTGGTGAGCCATAACATTCAAACCATCAATTTCTATATGGAAATTAGATATAGCAGCTAATTGCACTCGCACAGTAGCAACCGCTGCTCCTTTGTTAAAGATTTCTGTCAAGAATTGTAAGATAGAAGACAATGGCGATTGATAAGGGTCAATGTTTTGGGAAGAAGTCCAAAGGGAAAATCTCTTCCACTTACTACGATACAATTTTCTAGTGGAAGGTTTATGGGAAGCCATAGTGTCATGGGAAAGATTATAGAGCCTGGCTACATGGGGAATTGGAGCAGCCAAGCGGTTAGCTTCAGTGTTTGCAAGGATGGAAGAAGATCCCCTGATGGATGTGTCAACAAGTCTGGAACTGGGTCCAGGATCCATGGATCTTCCAGAATGTGACGGTAAAGAAATGGGAACCAATTCTGCCGAGGCCAATGAGGGGCTATAAGGATGATCGTCCGTCCCAGAGACTTTACTTTCTGTAAGAATTTGGGTATCAGTGGAAATTGGTGGAAATGCGTAGAGGTGATCAGGGGGCCAATCGTGGGCAAGAGCATCCCTCGGGGAGTGACCTGGCGTGGTAAATGAGGGCAAAATAGCTTCTGCATTTGTTGTTGATGTGACTGGCGAATAGGTCGCAGGAAGGCTGGCCCCATTTGCGGAAGATCCTGTCCGCAATCTCTTGTTTGAGGGACCGTTCGTGGGACAATAAGATTGCTCTGCTCAGTCTATCCGCTATGACGTTGGATTTGCCTGGGATGTGCGTTGCCAACAGAAAGCACTGGGGTGACAGTGCCCACTGCCATACTCTGAGGGCTTCTCAGCAAAGGGGATAAGACTTGGTCCCACCTTGTTTGTTCAGATACCAGACCACTAACATATTGTCCGTCTGTATTAAAATTGTCCCCAGAGGAAGAGAGTCCTGAAAGTATTGCAACGCTAGAAGTACTGCTCTCACCTCCAGGACATTGATATGTAGATGTGATTCTTGATCTGTCCATGTGCCTTGGGCAGTCGTTCCCTGAAAAAACCCCCCCCACACACACACACAATCAGGGAAGCGTCCGTGGTCACAGTGGCAACTGGAGGGGGGAGCATGAAAGGACGTCCTATTGTAACATGAAGAGATGTCAACCACCACTGAAGAGCCTTCTTGCAGAAATTGGTTATCAGGATCACGTGACTCATTGGAAGTTCTTGGTAAGACCATTGCATGAATAGAAGCCATTGAAGGATTCTCATATGCATCCTTGCTAACGGGATTGCTAAAATAGCTGCCGCCATCAATCCTAAAACTTTCAATACCTCTGCAGCTGGTGCTCTGTTCTTTGATATCAGGGACATAATGTGTTGGTGAAGAATATAAATTCTTTCTGGTGGAAGGCGAACAGTGGTGGTTGACGTGCCTAGTTCTGTCCCTATAAAAACGATATGCTGTGATGGCAACAAGGCAGACTTTTCAAAGTTGACTGTAATGCCTAGACGATCGCAGAGTGTCAGAGTAGCCTCTCTCACTTGAAGAAGTTGATGCCTGTTGGTGGAGGTAAGGAGCCAATGTCTAGATACGGAAACACCTGGAATCCTAGACGCCTCAGGTGAGCCGTGACTACTGCCATGCACTTGATAAACACTCTGGGGGCTGTAGTGAGACCAAAGGGCAGAGCTCGTAACTGATAATGATTGGCTCCCAGCCGGAAATGCAGGTGATCTCTGGATGGTCTGGCCATTTTTTATGTGGTAGTACGCATCCTTGAGATCGATCAAGCACATCCAATTGTCCTTCCCTAGGAACAGGAGTATGGACTGTAGCGTGACCATTCGGAACTTCTCTTTTCTCATACATTGGTTGAGTCTGCTGAGATCCAAAATGGGTCTCCAGTCCCCTGTTTTCTTTGGAACCAAAAAGAGCCTTGCGTAATTTCCGAATCCTGTCTGGTCTACTGGGACTGGCTGGATGACTCTTTTCTAGCAATCGGCGTACCTTTATTGCTGCTTGTCCTATGTGACTGGGTGGAACATCTTGGATTTTTTTGATGGGTGGAGAACGGCATGAAATACTCTCTGGAAATAATACTTTGTACCCAACTGTTGTTTGTTATATTTAGGCTTTTGGGTACAATGATAAGATACCCCCGACTGCCTCCAGAGTAGGACAGCTGGGCCTCCCTTCAGGAGCGCTGGTAGGATTGACCAGAGAAGTGATCTCTGTCACCTTGGTGTTGCGGACCCCCTCTGCCGTGAGGGTGGCGTCTTCCATTGAAACCCCCTCCTCTACCGCTGGAGGGGGCTTTCTGCGTGTGTCTTGAAAGGCTCCATGGGCTTTCCGGAACCACATCTTTCCTCCCCTCTGACCGTTGGGAAAGAGTCGAGTGGGGGTGGAAAAATGGACTCCGATGGCAGACAGAGTCTTTCCTTCTTGCTTGCACCTGGTCAAAGTCTCCTTCACCTTTGGCCCAAACAAAGATGAGCCGTCAAATGGGGTAATAGTAAAGGAAGACTTGAAGGGTTCCGCGAAGGAACAGAGTCACATCCAGGCATGCCTACGAAGAGGGATTCCTGTACCTGCGGCTCTACTCGCACCATCAGTTGCCTATGATACAAGACGCATGGAAGAGTTGACTATCGAATTGAGGGTACAGAGCTGAGGGCAATCTTGTCGGATAAACTCAAAGCTACAGCACCCTGAAGAGCATCTCCCAACTCCTCACGGAGATGTCTCTGCAGTCTGCTAAAATGAATCAAGTAGTTCAGTGATCTGAGTGAGAAAGTCGCTGAACTGAACATGCATTTCCCATATCTATCCATGATCCTAGATGCTCTGTTAGGAGGATGGACAGATGAGGAAGTCTCAGACATTTCCTTTTTGGTGGCTGCTGCCACCACCATGGCATCAACAGGGACTCCCTTGGTCAAAAAGAACTTATCCACAGGGGCTGAAATAAACTTATTAGGCCTCCTAGGAACAGGTTCCACAGATTCTGGAGACTCCCACACCCTACGAAAGACCAGATTCATAAGCTCATCGTGGGGCGGAGATACCCAAGAGGTGAAAGGTTAAGACCCGAAGCAGGAGAACTGACTCAACCTTAGTACGGCTCTTAGATTGCCAATCACCCCTCTGCCTAAGAATTTCAAGAATCTCCACAAAGGAGATGTCCTCAGGGGGGATCTAGGTGACCCTTCTGATTAATCCAGGTCGGTGTCCGATGTGAGAGACTCCTGGGGGGGAGTACAAATGCCTCCTCTTGCATAATCTCTTCCTGGGAAACTCTTCAGGGGGAACTTCTGGAGAGGTCTCAGAAGAGCAGGGAGTGCCCTGTGGGGCTACCTGAGGCTCAGGGTCTCTACACATGGGGGACCGGAGGAGACCGAAACTGACACAGGCACTTTAGGAGAAGAAGAGGCCAGACCTTGAGATGAGGAAGTCTTAGGAGACAACACTCACCTCATGGCTTCAAATGCACCTTGGCTCCGATGAGGAGTCGATGGCTCCGACGGAGCCGCGATCTCCTCCTGCACTGAAGCCGAGGGCTCCGAGCCCGAGGTAGGAGCCGAGCTAACCTGAGCCGAAGCCCCGAGAGGAAGAGTTGGCAACGACAAGTCGATGAGGCTATCCTCCCCGGACCTGACCGGACAGTGTCGGCTCCTAGAGTCTCCGGTCGGCGCCGAGAACGTCCGAGCAGATGGAGCCGACGACACTGAAACAGGTGTCGGCTCCAAGGGATCCACAACCATCAGGTCGGCCTCCTCCGGCTCCGAAGGTCCGGCATGGCCCAGAGGAGGAGCACACAATTCAAGAGTAGTGGTTTTCGGCTCCGATGGTTGGGTCTGAGCCGACAGCAAAATATCTAGGCCTGGTGCCTTTAAGAGTTTCTGAACCAGCCGGTACATATCCAGATCAGATAGGCTGACAGAGGACCTGGAAGAGTGAACAGATGGAGCTGACTGGAGCAATATGGATGGAGGTTTTTCGGCAACCGGTTCCAGAGCAGTGTCCCGGTTCTGAAAAGAACAGACTGTCAGCTGCAAAGGCAGTGGAGCAGAAGTCACCGCACTTTCTGAACTTTTTCCTTTTTTGGACCTAGAATCAGAGGAAGATTTAAATGATTTACTGGCTCCATCCTGGTCAGACAATGCCTCAGAAAAAGGGTGTTTGATGATACCCCTATAAATCAATTTCCTCTTCCTTTTTGCTAGAACTCTGGTGAAAAGGAGTGACAGATACTGCAAGACTCTTGCAGGTGTACCTCACCCAAATAGTAAACACACTGCACATGGGCATCCGTGACTGACATTTTCTGTTCGCAGTCTGGGCATTTTTTAAACCCAGACTTTGGATGTTTGTCTTTTTCTTCAGACATTTCCACAACTGAAACACACTATAAAACTATGAGCTATTTTAACTAAGTAACTCACACAAACACACACAGCCCAAAAGGGGCAACTGCAACTATACAAATATAAACAGGATTAAGTAATCCAAAAACAATAGTCCCAACATGGAACACTGTCTAATAACTAAAGAAGGGATCCTAAGGCCAAAGGCAAGATAAATTATACTGAGGAAAGGGGTATGAACACAGAAAAACTACTATCTACTAGCTAGTAACATCTGCTATTAAAAATAGATCAAGGATATATAAAAATTGAAAAGTATAACTTGCTGAAAGTTGAAAAACTCCCAATAAAGTCTCGAGCAAAGCTGGAAACCAAGAGATCTGTGCCGCGGCAAACTAGTTCTGAGGTAATTCCAGCAGTGCATTGTGGGATAAGAGGCGGGGTCTCGAGCTACTGGAGAAGTTTGAGCTTGCTAGTCGGCCGTGTCGGGGCCGAGGATCGGTTCCGAACCCATCAGTGATGAATGAAAGGCGAGACTGAACAACTTCACGTCAAACAGTTTCTCCACAGAAAAATGGTTTACAGTTAATTTAAACAGCTTTTCAACTGACAGGAGACAAAAGCCCTCCTACTTAAAAGTGCAATACTGTGCAGTCCTGTGGCAGTCTGTTAAAACATAAACTCCTCTCTTTAAAAGAACTTTCCTGAAAAGGAAGGTATTAACAATAAAAAAAATGTTGAATGGAAGTTTTTTTTCCCCAAAAGGAACTTATCTGCCCAGCAAAGGAACAGCATAAGTCAACCACTGACTCTTGAAAGCAGCTCAGAGGAATGGACTCTTCAATGGCAGTAATGCTCTGAAGAGCTTGGCGCCAAAACTTGTCTTTTAGTCAGCTCAGCTACAGCTACCGGACAGCTTGTGTGCATGGATGGTGCCCTGAAGCTTTGGAAGCTGGTCAGCTGTTTTGTCTTTGGCAGGATATAACCCATATAGCTAAGACTACTGGAGCAGTGATCAATATGATGACCATCTATACAGACTGGGTTGGTTCCAGCTTTGATTTTTCAATATTTACTGAGATGCCAAGGACCAAAACAAGTGGAGTAAGTTATCTCTTGCTAAGATAAGGGATTCTCTTGTTGTTGCCATAGCCAGAAGCCAGTCTTTTAGTTATGGGAGCAGACACAACCCTTTCAGCCTGAGACAAGCTGTAACTACAGCCATGCACTTGGTGAATACCTGGAAGCTGTAGTATGACCGAAGGGCAGGGTTTGCAACTGATAAGGACTGGCTCCCAGTTAAAGAAAGTATGATATGGAGATTAGCATCCTGAAAGTCTACTGAGGACATCCAACCTCCTTCCTAGAGGTATGGAAGGATGGACTCCATTATGACCATGTGGAGCTTTGTCTTCTTGACATGGAGGTTTAGGCCACTGAGATCTATAATGGGCCTAAGGTCCTGTGTTTTCTTTGGAACGGAAAAGAATCCTGGATAGATGCTGAACTCCTTCTGGTCTGGTGGGACCTTTTAGATGGCTCTTTTTCAAAGGACATGGATGACTTCCTTGAATATAATTAACTTTACAATTCAGAGATAGCATATTCAGGGTACATACATCTCAATTTTATGAAAAGGACTGCACCACGTGGGAAACATGACAGAGTTGGCAATTTGTACTTTTAGTTATTTGATAGTGTTTGTTTACAATTAAATTATATCATGGGCCTTGCAGCAGTCGGCAAATAAATATGTGCTATTTGAACCACAGAACCAAATGCCTAGCTTTTTGCTTTGCAATATGGCTTCAGACACAATAAATTACTAATAAGTACGTGGTAATTCTGTTCCCTTCTATTTAATAAGGATATGCAGTATGGATAGTGCTAGAAAATCAGCCCCTGTACTTCTGGGTCATTCACACTATGGAGACAGCAAAAATCACAACCTTATTATTATCACCTACATGTTATAATGTACAGCAGTAAGAAAGTACAGTTGTGTACAGTTACCATAAATGCAGATGTTCGAGTGTATTCACCGTTGCCGTCATCACACTTGGGTTATCCTGCCAGGGGTAGCCCTCAGTCGGCCCGAATACCAGAGACTTAGTACTTCTGCGTCGGTTGCTGTCGCTTCAGGACCGATGTCAGGTCATCAGTGTGGCAGAAAAATAGACAGTCGACATCATTACATCAGTTTTTCTTGCCCCAAATGTCAGGAGCCCCCAAATAGGGAGCTAAGTTATGGTGGAATAACACCAGCAGTAGAAAGTAAATACCAACAGCCCTGTAAGGAGTTAGGGAGAGAGAGAGAGAGAGAGAGTGGGACAAGGGGGCTGGAGGGTGGGAAACCAGGACTACAACAGTGAATACACTTGAACAGGTGGTAATGTTTGGTGAAGGTATGAACAGAACTCCATGTTGCAGCTTCCAGGATGTCCCTGGTAGGGACTCCTCTGAGTAAGGCTGTAGAGGTTGAAGTTGCCCTAGTGGAATGTGTTCTGACCCCCTGCTGGGGGATTTTCCATGGTGTTTGTAACAGAAATGGATACAGTGTGCTATCCATTTGGAGATGGTTTGTTTTGATATGGCTTTGCCCTCTGTCCCTGGTGTAAAGCTGATTAGCAACTGGTCAGATTTCCTAAAGGGCTTAGTCCTATCCAGGTAGAATGTGAGCTGTCTGTGCACATCTAAAGAGTGCAGGATCCTTTCCCCCTTATTTTGAGGTTTAGGGAAAAAAGGTGGGCAAATGAATAGATTGTCTGAGAGCCACACTGAACACCACTTTAGGCATGAAAGTAGGGTTAGTCCTGAGGGAGACCCTGTCAGCATAGAAAATGATGAAGGGTTCCACAGCCATAAGTGCTTGTAGCTCAGACACTCTTCTAGCCGAAGTGATGGCCAAAAGCAAGGGTGTTTTCCAAGAGAGGAATTTTAACTCTGCTGAAGCTGCAGGCTCAAAGGGGGGGGGGGGAGTGTGAGCTTTTCTAACACAAAGTTGAGGTCCCAAGCAGGGGTAGGGGCTCTTCTTGGTGCCGTTATGTTGTTAGCCCCTCTCAGGAACTGCTTGATGAGAGGGTGTGAGAAGAGAGGTGGCTCAGTGCTGTAATGTGCAGAGATGGCAGAGGCATGGATTTTAATGGAAGAGAAATCTAGGCCCCTGTGGAGTAGGTCTGCTAGGTAATCCAGGATGAGAGGTAAGGATGGCTGTGCAGGGTCAGCTCCTTTAGTCTGGATCCAGGAACAATACATTTTCCACTTATCAGCATAGGATTTTCTAGTACTGGGTCATCTGGCTTCACACATAGCATCCAGGACCTGCTTGCTTAGGCTGGCCACTGGAGAAGTCAAGGAATAAGCCACACTGCCAGGTTCAGGGTGTGCAACTGTCAATGAAAGAACTCTCCCTCCTGCTGAGTCAGGAAAGTTGGAATCTGGGAGAGGTGCCATGGAGGCAACAGAGACAGACTGCGCAGTAGTGGGTACCAGTGCTGGCATGGCCAGTCTGGGGCAATCAGGATTGCCCTTGGTCTCTCCTCCCTTATTTTGAGTAATACCCTGGTTAAAAGAGGAAGGGGTGGGAAATGCATAGATTGAGAGGTTTTTCCAGTGGAAGGACAGGGCATTCACTTTCCAGGCCTTGCTGTGAGGTTCCCTGGTGCAGAATTTGCTGAGCTGGTGGTTGTAGGGGGAGACAAATAGGTCCACCTTCGGGGTAACCCATTTCTTGGTCACATGGCTGAAGGTGTTGTGGTTTAATTGTCACTCATGTGGGTCTAGGAGATTTCTGCTTAAATTGTCTGCCAGAGAGTTTTGGTTGCCTGGCAGGAATTGGGCTTGCAGGTGAATATGCATGGCTGAGGCTGTGTTCCAAAGGGTCATAGCTAGCCTGCACAGTGGGTAAGAGTGGGTTCCCTCCTGCTTGCTGATGTACCACATCACTGTGGTGTTGTCAGTTTTGATTAGAAGAGGCCCCGGATAGAGTAGGGATCTGAAAGCTGTCAGGGCATGCTGAACAGCTAGCATCTCATTCTGGTTGATGTGCAGATGAATTTGATTTGGGCTCCAGTGGCCCTGAATGCACCTGCCATCCAGATGTGCACCCCAGGCATAGTCTGATGCATCTGTGGTTAGGGTCTGGGCAGCATGGGGTTGTGTAAAGGGAAGTCCCTTGTTGTGGTTGCATGCTGCTGCCCACCAAAGGAACTTTTTCCTTAGAAAAGGTATCATAGGTATGACAGTTTCCAGGTCCTGATGTTGGCACCAAAGATTTTTTAAGTACCACTGAAGGTTCCTCATATGCAGTCTGGCATATGGAATTAGTAGAATGCAGGAGGCCATGAACCCAAGAGCTTGCAGGATTTTCCTTGCAGATAACTGGGTTCTGGTGGCCATTTGAGAGAAGTAGCCTGTCAGACAGGCTTGTTTTTCTGGAGTAAGGAATGCCATCTGGGATGCTATGTCCAAGCTTGCTCCCAGGAATACAATTTTTTGACTGGGGACTAGTTTGGATTTATTTTCATTGATAGTGTACCCCAGTGAGGTAAGAAGGTCCTTTACAAATGTCAGGTGCTGCAACAGCTTTTCCTGACTGTCTGCCTGCATCAGACAGTCATCCAAGTAGGGGTAAATTTGAATATTTCTTTGTCTACAAAAGGCAATGGCTATTTGAATATGTCTTTGTCTTCAAAAGGCAATGGCTGAAGCCAGGCATTTTGTGAAAACTCTGGGAGCAGTGGATAAGCCAAAGGGAAGTGCAGAGAGCTGATAGTGCATAGATCCTGCCCTGAAACATAGATATTTCCTGCAGGAGTCCCTGACTGGGATATGCAGATAGGCCTCCTTTAGGTCTAGTGTGGCTAACCAGGCATCTTTGGACAGCATAGGGAGAAGCTGCTGTAGGGTGAGCATTTTGAGTTTTGGTACCACCAGGAAGGTGTTTAGAATGGATAGATCTAAGATTGGGCGCCAGGTGCCCTCTTTTCTGGGTACCAGGAAAAGTCTGGAATAAAAACCTTGGCCTATCTGTTCTGCAGGAACAGGCTGAATTGCCCTTATGGAGAGCAGGGACTGAACTTGATTTTGTGCCTCTGCTCACTGGTTTGGAGGAAGATCTGGGAACCCTTTTGGGGTTGGCAGCGTGTGGAAATAAAATTTATACCCCTGGGATACTATGTTGAGGACCCACCGATCATTGGTGATGGAGGCCCAGTTTTTTGCATGGTAGGCAAGTGTTCCTCCTAGGGGCACGAGCAATTGGGCAGAGGTGAGAGGAGAAGTTGAGAAGTCTTTGTGAATTTTTGCCATAAGGGGGTGGCTTAGCACTCCCTGTTTTAGAAGTGGAGGTACTCCATTGCCTAGATCTCTGCATGCCCTAAGACTGTTGTCTGGGGGGGTCTGCTTCTTCTAGGTGTAGTCTGAGGTGGCCTTGAGTGGGCTGGAAAGGACCAATGTTTTGAGGGGCTATGCCTACTGAGTCTTGGAGGCTGTATTTGCAAAAAGTCTTTGACTGTCTGCATAGATTTAGCTTTTTCTTCCATCTTTTTTAAAACCTCTTCTGCTTTGCTGCCAAACAGACTGTCTTTGTTCAGAGGTGCATCCAATAATTTTGATTTGACATGGTCTGGCAAGGTCTGTTCCTTAAGCCAGGCATGCCTTCTAAGTACAGAACCTGTGACTGCTGTCCTGCAAGATGCTTCTAGGACGTCAAACTCACATTGCTGGGTATGCTTGCTGACTTGGCTTGCAGAATGCATAAGCTCCTGTAATTATTTATTTTCTGCACAGTCAGGGAAGATAGATATTTTTTGCTTAATAAGTGCCATAGTATGTTGCTGGTATTTCAGCATGTGGAACTGACAATTTAATGCTCTAATGGCAAGAGTTGTAGAGGTGTATACTTTTTTACCCCATCTGTCTAACGCTGAGGAATCCCTGACTGAGGGTGTGGGATTCTAAGCTGTAGTTGCTTTTATTCCTTTAAGTCCTTGGGAGATGGCCTCTGGGTCTGCAGTAGGATTCTTGAAAAGAAATTTGTGTGAGTCAGGGACTCTGTAGTACCTGTCAGGTTTCCTGGGAGCAGGAGGTAAAGTATCAGAAGTTAGACTGGATTCCATAAAAACATCATCCACAACATCCAGAACAGGAGGGACAGCTATGGGTCTGTGCTGTGGTAAATCTAAAAATTCCCCGAGTCTCTTTTTGGACTAAGGATAATCCTGGCATTCCCAATGGAAATGCTCTCTCAAGGTATGTAAGGTTTCACCAAAAGAAAAATCCTCTGGAGGAGAGGCAAAAGGAATGGATTCCTCTGCATCTAAATCCTCATAAGCAGATAAGGGCATGTCTTCATAATCAGAAACCTCTGAGTCGTTGGACTCTTGTTCAGATAAAGCTGCTGGGGACAAGTCTCTTTTCCTTTTAGCAGGGAAAGGCTGGCTTACACCCTAATCAGAATAAGGTCTTCTGCCATTTTAAGCATTTGTGATTGTAGCAAGCAAGCAAGCAGTCATGTGAGTTTGGGTCATTGTTTTTTTAGGCATAGCTCGTACTCTGGGCCTTAGAAACTCGGTAGTTTTATAAAGAACTGAAGATGCAAAATAAGTCATCGGTTTGTGTCAAATATCGGTAGTGCGAACAACTTCCTCAGAAGCCGGTGCCTGCACAGCGGCTCCGGACCTATCCAAGGTAGAGACATCCGCAGGTTCCGTAGTCAAAGAAGAGTCTCGCGGCATACCGGACTCTGAACGGATCTTGGTAGCGCCTGCGAATCCATCGAAGTGGGCATCAGGGACTGCAAAAGCACCTCACTGAGTACTGGCAAACTGGCGATTTGCTTAGCGGAAGCATCGTTGGCAGTTTTGGACCTGTGCATTCTGTCTCTGTCTTTATCTTTACATTTTTTAGGAAGCTCGGTAGTCGGATGGCTAACCGAAGCCATTTCGGAATACGGAGATCGAGAGTGAAAGTATTTAGCTACAATAAAGGGCCTGATGACATATAGTTAGGGCATTGAACAAAGCACAAAACCGGCAGTGAGGGACATCATGGTCTGGGCCTAAACAGGTGACGCAGTAAGAATGGTGTGGTATTTGCTTTCCACAGGCGAGACAATTGTTAACTTTTTCTGACATCGGTTAGAGCAAGAAAAAAGGATCCCCAACAGGGTACGTAGCTTTAGAAGACTTCAACTTCCATTTCAGAAATGAAAACTCGGATAGCGGCCGACCGGCACTCGTGTGAACTGCTTCTGCTTCTGGCTCCTCGGCAAGAAAGACTGATGTAATGGCGTTGGCTGCCTATTTTTATACCACTGATGACCTGACGTCAGTCCTGAAGCAACAGCAACTGACACAGAAATACTAAGCCTCTGGTATTCGAGCCGACTGAGGGCTACCCCTGGCAGGATAACCCAAGTGTGATGACCGCAACAGTGAAACACGATGAACATCTGCTGAGGAGTTGTACACTGGCATAGAGCCACAGACAATCCAAATTCTAGCAAATTTCAGGTCTGATTTACTTTTTTTTAACTTAAAAAGTGTGACAACAGGAATTTATACACAACAATGTATTCTGGTATAAGGTGTTGCAGAGAGAGAACTAGCAGCTTTGGCTGCAGAGAGCACAGGTCCCAGTATTTTACAGGTTTGAGTTTGCGTTTCTATTTTAACATGTTTAACTGCAAGGATTCAACTAGAGCAATACATCCTGGTACAAGGTGGTAGGAAAACGAACCAGCAATATGGGAGCAGAAAAATGAAAATTGACTAGGCTTACAATGGTCTGCAAGGGCGGCTAGCCTAGTACTTATCTAAGAACCTAAAACTGCAGCCTTCCTAAACACATTTGCTTGATTGCTCAAACTCGCAGATGTGATCATCCTGAACATTCACTTTGATTAATCAGTGTGTAAGACAGTGTGCGTGTGTGTGTGTGTGTGTGTGTGTGTGTGTGTGTGTGTGTGTGTGTGTGTGTGTGTGTGTATATTTGCATGCATATGTATGTGCATGCATGTGTTTGTTTGCTGCTTTGAATAACACTACTGGGCTTCTAGCTGTGAACATTTTGAGAACCATACTGTGCTACACATTGATGCTGGGTACATCTGAGTGCATCGTGTTGCTTCCAAGAAGATTTGGCTGCAGTCTTCCAGATGGAGTGTTGTCAAGCTTTACAAGCTGAATGGCTAAGGAAGTGGGTGTATTGTGAGAAGGAGAACTGTGAGCATTTCTAAAGAGTTGATGCCCAATAGGGTCTTCATTCAGCCTTTTGGAGTCAATTTTATATAAATACTGAATGCAAACAATGTTAAATGTGGAATAATGGTGTTATTAAATGTGAACTCATCTGGTGTTTTACCATAACTAATGCTGTCTTCTACAAATGTAATCATTATTGTAAATAATGTATACATATTACTGCATTTAATCTTAAACTCTGTGCTATGCATTCAGACATGCCTGGAATCAGTCCTCTGTAGATTAGAACAGCACCCTGGTTAACAAATCATAAATAAATGCATCTCAAGTGATAAATGGGTGAAGTTTTATTGGTGAATACCTGCTATGTGTGGATATCTAATGTCACAATCACAGGGAAAACCTCAGTCAGGACACTAGCATCAGAAAGGAGAGAAGCATCAGATAAGGGGGGGTAGCATCAGAAAGGAGAGAAGCATCAGATAAGGGGGGTAGCATCAGAAAGGAGAGAAGCATCAGATAAGGGGGGGTAGCATCAGAAAGGAGAGAAGCATCAGATAAGGGGGGTAGCATCAGAAAAGAGAGAAGCAGCAGCTTGCCTGTGTGTCTAATGCTGTAATCAGATGAGCCAAAAGTCTGCTCTTGAAACGTTGGTTCCCGCCCAGTTATAGCCAGTGCTATGGAAGTAGTACAGTGGATATAAAAAGTGTACACTACCCTGTTAAAATGCCAGGTTTTTGTGATATAAAAAAACTCGACCATAATAAATCATTTCAAAACTTTTCCCACCTTTAATGTGACCTATAACCTGTACAATTCAATTGAAAAACGAACAAATCTGTTAGGGGAAAAATATAAAAAATAAAAAACATACAATAAGCTGGTTGCAAAGTGTGCACACCCTTAAACTAATACTTTGTTGAAGCAAGTTTTGATTTAATTACAGTATTCAAATTTCATGAGTAGGAGTCTTATCAGCATGACACATCTTCACTTGGCAATATTTGCCCACACTTTCTTGCAAAACCACTCCATCTGTCAGATTACGAGGGCATCTTTTGTGCACAGCCCTCTTCAGGTCACCCCACAGATTTTCTATTGGATTTAGGTCTGGGCTCTGGATGGGCCATTCCAAAACTTTAATTTTCTTCTGGTGAAGCCATTCTTTTGTTGATTTGGATGTATGCTTGGGATCATTATCATGCTGAAAGGTGAACTTTCTCTTTATCTTCAACTATCTAGCAGATGCCTAAAGGTTTTGGGGAAAAAGTGACTGGTATGTGGAACTGTTCATAATTCCGTCCACTTTGACTAAAGCCCCAGTTCCAGATGAAGAAAAGCAACCCCAAAGCATGATACTGCTACCACCATGCTTCACCATGGAGATGGTGTTCTTTTGGTGATGCAAAGTACTGTTTTTGCACCAAACCTACCTTTTGGAATTGTGGCCAAAAAGTTCAACCTTGGTCTTATCGACCATAACACATTTTCCCACATGCTTTTGGAATACTTGTTGTATTGTTCTGCAAATCTTAGCCAGGCCTGGATGTTTCTCTGTGTAAGAATAGGCTTCTGTCTTGCAACCCTACCCCACAGGCCAGACATATGGAGAATACTAGAAATTGCTGTCACATGTAGTACACAACCAGTACTTGCCAGAAATTCCTGCAGCTCCTTCAGTGTTGCCGTAGGTCTCTTGGCAGCCTCCCTGACCAGTTTTTGTCTTGTCTATTCATCAATTTTGTCGGGACATCCAGTTCTTTGCAACGTCAGTGTTGTCCCATATTTTCTTCACTTTTTGATGATTGTCTTAACTGTGTTCCATGGTATATCCAGTGCTGTGGAATTTTTTTGTACCCTTCCCCTGACTGATATCTTTCAACAATGAGATCCCTTTGATGCTTTGGAAGCTCTCTGCAAACCATGGCTTTTGCTGTAGCAGAAAAACTTCAAATCCAACAAACTGTTAAAAACAAGCTGGTTAACCAGAAACGATAAGAGCAGGAAGGAAGGGAAACTTATTTTTATTCAGAGCTCTTCTTTAGCTCGCCCGAAAGCCTTTCACCTGCTTCCTGCTCTTATCGTTTCTGGTTAACCAGCTTGCTTTTGCTGTAGCAGGCAATTGAATAAAAATCAGGAAACTCCTACTAAGACAGCTGAACTTTATTTGGGGTTAATCAGAGTCTCTTTAATTGATGGCAGGTGTGTACCCAAGAAGACTGAGTGCTGTAATTAAAGCAAAAGGTGCTTCAGCAACATATTAGTTTAAGGGTGTACACACTTATGCAACCAGCATATTGTACGTTTATTTTTTATATTTTTTCTGCACAGCTCCTCATGGTGTCCTGCAGAGTGATACAGGCAGCAGAGAGACCCAAGAGAGACTTTTCCAGATTTAAGTACTTTTTTCTCAGTTTTTTTGCTCAGACTGCCTTTTTCCCGCCTAAAAAGCAAATTTCTAACTGATCTGTGCTTTAAAAAGTTTAAATTGCATTTGCCTTCTGCTTCTTACAGTAGCACTTGTTTTATATCAATTTAAGTCGTTTTTGTATTGTATAACTGTTGTAGGCTACACACTAAAGTGCGCTAGCCTGTTTATAGCATTTACAGTGTTTTCTGTGTGTTTTTCTGCTGGTTCCTGAAAAAAAAAAAAAAAATTCTCTTTTCCCGCCTTTGCTGAACTAGATTAGTCCAGATTTGAGGTTTTGCTGAATTCCGGACTGTGGTATAGTTTCCTGTGTTGCCCATATCCTTACTTGGATAGGAGGAAGCTTCTATGTTCACCAGTGAGAGTGGGGAGCTTTGAGCAGCCTATCTGTCCCTGGAGGAGTGGTCTCAGCCCTGAAACTAGTAGCGTATTGGCCGTTTTGGGTCAATTTCTATCTCTTTCAGTTTCCCTGCTTTAAAACCTGCATTTGTGCGGTTTTGCGGCAGTATACAACTCCGCACAGCTCCTCATGGTGTCCTGCAGAGTGATGCAGGCAACAGAGAGACTCAAGACAGACACTTCCAGATTTAAGTATTTTTTTTCTCTGTTTTTTTGCTCCGACTGCCTTTTCCCGCCTAAAAAGCGAATTTCTAACTGATCTGTGTTCATAGGTTCATAGGTTCATACTAGGCTATCTGCCCAAGGGCATTTATAAGCCTAGCCCATAGTTATGTGGCTTTCGCCACCCCTTTAGTTTGAATAAAAACTATGCCTATCATTTTGCTGTGCCTCTGTCAAGCAGTGACACTGAAGTAATCCCTGGGGTATATCTGCGATCTCCCATCCATTGGTCAAGATTCCTCTTGAACAAGGCCAGCGAGGTGCTCTGCCTCACATGTACCGGGATTTTGTTCCACAGCATAGGGAGTCTCTGGGTGATGAATCTGTCCCTCCAGCACGTTCTATTTATAACCGTGTCAAGGTTTAAGTCTCCGCCCTTGTGGTTCTGAGGATCTAGATTTTTGAGGTGAAGCATATTCATCAAATCTGGGTTTGACATGGCCTTATATGTCAGGCACAGGTCACCTCTGAGCAAGCGGTATGAGACTGAATAGAGCTGGAGTTCTTTCAGTCGTGCAGCATAAGACATATTTTTGAGACCCTTTATCCTTTTGGTGAGGAACTTTGGGGCCTTTCAAGCTGCAGCAGGTGTCTGGTCAGATACATTCGAGCCGAGCGGGGCATTGTACTCAATCATAGGTCTAATGAGTGATGAGTACAGGGACGATGACCTCCCTTGATCTAGATGTGAATCCCTTCATGATCAGGTGGGTGATATAAAAGGTTTTCCTAACTACTTTAGCAACATGAGTGTCAAGCGAAGGCTACTGTCAACCTGGGTCCCCAGATCCCTGATGACTTTTTCTGTGCTCAGTGGATTGCCACCTATATGGTAGCTAGGGGTAACCTTGTTTTTCCCGAAGGGTATGACTATGCATTTTTGGCGTTTAACTTCAGGCCATGGCTCTGGCACCAGTTATCCGTTTCTGTGAGGCCCTTCTGGAGGATATCTGTGTCAGATGTGTTTTCGACAATGGCTTGTTTGCAGTCATCTGCAAACTTTGTCAGCCATAACCCTCCTGTGTTTGCTTGTACTTCAGAAAAGTAGATGCCGAACAAGAGTGGACCAGGACTGAGCCCTGTGGGACACCACTTGTGACAGGCTTTGAGTCTGACATGGCTCCAGCAACACTGACCCTGTGGGTACTGTCGCTTAGCCAGATTGCAACCCATCTCGTGAAGTATGGGTTTACAATCAAGCTGATGAGTTTTTGTATGATACCTGAGTGGGGTATTGTGTGAAGGCCTTTGCCAGGTCGAGGTAGGCTGTATGGACTGCCTTTCCTCATCAATGGCCTTGGTGACTGTCTCGAAAAAGTCAACCAAGTTTAAGAGGCAGGATCTGCCTTTGACAAAGCCAAACTGGGTTGGATCCAAAGTCTGCAAGTTCCTATGTCTTTATTTATGAGTTCCATTATGATCCTCTCCATGGCTTTGCAGATAAGGCTTGTCAAGCTAATGGGGCGGTAATTTCCAGGGTCTGTGGAGGCACCGCCCTTATGAAGTGGGACCACAGTCGCCTGCGCCACTCCTTGAGTACGTATCCTGAGGTGAGGCTAAGATTAAACAGCTGTCCTAACTGTGGGTTTAATTCTCACTGTTTCGTGAAAACACAGCCGGGGACACCATCCGGTCCCATGGATGCTGTGTTTTGCCTTAGTGAGGGCAGTTCTCACCTGGGCGTTGGAGATGTTTGGGGGCTACAATCCTCTGGAATAGATATCTCTCCTTTGGGGAGGGGAGAAGTTTGCACTGAACCTGTCAGCCAGTATGTTGGCAATGTGTGTAGGTTCAGTAATTTTCACATCATTTTGAACTAATTCTGAGCATATCTGGGAGTTTCCTCCTAGGTTTCTAACATAGCTAAAGAAGGCCTTATGATTGTCTTTAGAGTCCTTGGCGATTTTTCTCTCAAAATTTGCCTTGGATGATTTTATGAGAGCTCTTAGTTTTTTACTTATAATGATCAAAGGTGTCTTACCTTTCAAGGATTTTGCTCTATCTTGTAGTAGCTTCCTCCTTTTGTTGTAGAGCTTGTTTATGGCTGGGGTCCACCAGACTGGACGCTTGCCTTTGGTACAGAGAGTCTTAGTTTTGTTTGGGATTGCCTGATCCATGCAGTCCTGTAGGTGCTGGTAGAAGGCATTTGTAAGTGATTCAGCGGTTTGAGTAATGTTTACCACTGGCTCAGGGCCTTAAAGGAGACCACACTAGTTTTAGAAGTGTGAAATTGGCTTTTGAAGTTTTTCACTGTGGTCTTTTTGTTTCAGGTGGGGGGGATGAGGACCTCCAGCGAGATTAGTTTATGATCTGATCTCACCAGTGAGGGTATACTTCCGGTGTTGAACATTTTGATCCCATGTTTGTGATGATGAGATCAAGTATGTTTCTCCTCTTGTGGGGATGGTGACTAGTTGTTCCATGGCATTTGAGTTTATGAACTCCAGGAATCTTTGGGTTAGAGTGTTCGGGCTTGAGTAGTGTTCCCAGTCTATATTAGGGTAGTTGAAGTCACCTAGTATGATGGTGTTTGGAGATACATTTATCCTCCAACGTTTTCAGGAAGGCCATGTGAGGTTCCTGAGTTTGAGAGGGTGGCCTGTAACATGCTACAAATTGCAGAGCAGTCTTGCCTATGGTTAATTGCACCTGGATGGTCTCCGATGCATCGTGCGCTGCCACCAACCTTGAGGTGTGGGTGTCCTTTATGAATATGGACACCCTCCTTTCTTGGTGTTGTCCGGATTTTGGGGCGGAGCATGATATGAGGTGAAACCTGTTAGTGCTGGGGTGCTCTCAGGAGCCTTGAACCAGGTTTCTGTCACAGTACAGACATCGATGTTCTCCATATTGAGAAGGGCCTCGAGTGTGCATCTTGAGATTGAGACTTCTGGCATTGAGCAGCATTACCCTTAGTTTTTCCTTTTGGTGTTCTAGGGTGGTAGGTTTAGAATTTGAGCCTTGCCTAAAAAGGCACTATGGGGGTGGCAAGAGCCTTTGCCAATATCCGGAAGCCCAGGGTGACAGGTGCAAGCCATCCCTTGCGGCAGCGTGGCTTGTCCAGCATGTCATCCCAGGCAGACAGACATTGATCCCCTTTGAATGACACCAGAATTTAAGCCAATTATTAAAGCTGATCATCTTATCACTGTATTGTGGCATCATTCTAGGTGAAGGTAGGATACTGCTCAAGGTCAGGGTCATACCTGCCTGGGCTACATAATCAGAGAGCTCCTCGATGTCCCTTTTCATGTAGTCCAAGGAGGAGTGCGTCTCAGGTCGTTGACACCAGCGTGGACAATGACTGAGTCGTACTTGTACCTGCTGTTGAGAGACCTGAGTGCTTATGTTATGTGGCGGATTCTAGCGCCAGACAGGCAGCTTACTGTGACCTTCTCCTTACTCAGTCTGGTGAGCAGGACATCAGTGTGTCTGACTATGGAATCACCAATGACAAGTGTGTCTGGCATTTTGTTTGGCCTTAAGGGCTGTGACTGTTTGACACTCTGACTGTGTGGTCTATGTGTTGGGTCATGAGGTGGTAGTTGTTTGGGTGTCTGCTTTGGTGGCTTCTGCTGTTTTGGTAAATTTTTGATCAGAGCCTCCGAGTATGTCTTTGTGTGAGTATGTGTATGATTTGAAGTTGTGATGGTATGTGCTTTAAAATGTGTGTGCTTTAAAAAGTTTAAATTGCATTTGCCTTCTGCTTTTTACAGTTTTTGCACTTGTTTTATATCAATTTAAGTCGTTTTTGTATTGTATAACTGTTATCACGAAGACCAGCAGAGATGACGTCGGGTGAGTGCGACACCAGCCGAAGCCAGACCCAGACTTTGGAATCCGGCCGACCGAAGGGCTGCCTGACGACAGGACAACCCATTTGTAAGGACTGCAGATGCATCCTTGAAGGACATCCCGCATTTGCACGGTTTTGTGTGATTTTGCGCATAGCGCAGCATCGGGCAGCACCGCTTAAACGGGTTTAAACTATTCCCGGCTCCACAAAGTGCTCTTCACTTTTTCCCTTAGAACTGTTCTACATCTCAAAGTAAGCACTCTATTTTCATTCTAAAGCCCTGCACTTGCTCGTATAAGTAATCTTATAAGTAAGCACTAATAAACTAAAGCACTACACCCTCTTATACTCCCTTTAAGTACTTGGCTCCTTATTGGTCCTTTTTGATCAGTCAAAAAGTAGCTCCTTATACTATTCTGGCATGTCCAAAAGTCAGTTTCGACTTTACTCTCCAGTCCAGCTGGTGAATCTGGGAATCTTGAGGCAATGTTACAACTGCCTTATGTACACAGACCACCCTCTCCTCCTCCCAACAAGTTCAAATATATGTGAGAGATGCAACTATATAGCCAAACTGGAGGCTGAGCTCTCTCAACCCAGTACTGACGCAGTCAGTCAGGAGGAGAAGGTAACCACACACACCACAAATCCAGTCTCACACAGACTTTTCGCAACAGCAAACCAAACACATAAACACACAAAAACATATTCGGAGGCTCTAAATAAAAATCTGCCCAAGCGGCAGAGACCTCCGAAGTAGACATCCAAGCAACCGCTACCCCACAACAATACCCATGTATCACATAGTTCCCAAAGTCAGTGTGCCTCACAGCCCTTAAGGCTAAACAACACACCTAACACACTTGTAATAGGGGACTCTATTGTCAGACACACTGACGTCCCACTCACCAGGCTGAACAAGGAGAAGGTCACTGTAAGCTGCCTGTCGGTTGCCAGGATCCGCCACATAACACAAGCACTCAAGTCACTCCAAAGGAAGTACAAATATGACTCTGTCATTGTCCATGCTAGTGTGAATGACCCGAGACGTACCTCCCTGGACTACATGAAAAGAGACATACAGGAGCTCTCTGATCATGTAGCCCAGGCCGGTATGACCCTGACCTTGAGTAGCATCTTAGCCTCACCAAGAACGATGCCACAGTATAAAGACAAAATGATCAATTTTAACAATTGGCTAACATACTGGTGTCATTCAAAGGGGATCCAGTGTCTGTCAGCCTGGGATGACATGCTCGACAAACCACGTTGCTTCGCTAGGGACGGCTTGCACCTGTCACCCCTGGGCTTTCGAATACTGGCTAAGGCTCTTGCCACCCCAATAGTGCCTTTTTTAAGCAAGGCTCAAAAGACAAACCCACCTCCATAGACAACACAAGGAAAAAGAAACTAAGGGTAATGCTGCTCAGTGCCAGAAGTCTAAACCTCAAGAAGCACACACTCGAGGCTCTCCTCAGTATGGAGAATATCGATATCTGTGCAGTAAAAGAAACCTGGTTCAAGGCTCCCGAGAGCACCCCAGCACTACCAGATTATACCTCATACCATGCTTTTCGGCCCCAAAACTTGGACCGAACCACAAAAGGAGGGGGAGTATCTGGTTAGTGGCACTGCACGAAGCATCGGAGACCATCCATGTGCAACTAACAGTGGGCAAAACTGCCTTTCAGTTTGTAGCCTGCTACAGACCACCCTCCCAAACTCAGGAACCTCACTCAGCTTTCCTGAGAACACTGGAGAATATGAAGGTCTCTCCAAACACCATCATATTGGGTGACTTCAACTACCCAAACATAAACTGGGAGCACTACTCAAGCCCCAACACCCTCGCCCAACGGTTCCTAGAATTTATAAACTCAAATGCTATGGAAAAACTGGTCACCACTCCCACAAGAGGGGAAAACATATTGGACCTGATCATCACCAACATGGGGACTCTATGTTCCATACCAGAGGTATACCCCTCATTGGTAAGATCTGACCATAAATTAATCTCACTGGACACATATCCCGTCCCCACCCCCAGCCAAGGAAACCACGGTGAAGAACTTCTCAAAGCAAACTTCACACTTCTCAAAACCGAGGTGTAATCCTTCAAAGCCCCCAGGCCAGTGGAAAATATGGCCCAAACCGCAGAATCCTTTACAAACGCATTCTATGGACACCTACAGGAATGCATGGATCATGCTATCCCAAATAAAATCAAAACTCACTCCTTCAAAGGAAGGAGACCTGTCTGGTGGACCCCAGCCATAAATAATCTATACAACAAAAGGAGGAAGCTACTACATGATAGAGCAAAATCCCAAAAAGGGAAGGCATCTCTGATCAGTACTAGCAAGAAACTATGATCCCTCATAAAATCATCTAAGGCCAGCTTCGAAAGAAAAATTGCACAAGACACTAAAGATAATCACAATGCCTTCTTTAGTTATGTCAGGAACCTGCGTGGCAACTCCCAGATATGCTCTGAGTTAGTGCAAAATGACAAAAAATACACTGAACCCACAGACATTGCCAACATCCTGGCAGACAGGTTCAGTGCAAACTTCTCTTCCCCCCCAAAAGAGCAAATGTCTATCCCAACAGAGTGCAGCCTCCCTGACATCACAGATGCACAGGTGAGAGCTGCTCTCTCCAAAGCAAAAAACACAGCATCAATAGGACCGGACGGTGTCCCGGGCTGCGTCTTACACGAGCTCCAAGAAGAACTGAACCCTCACATAAAGTCACTGTTCAATCTCAACCTTACTACAGGATATGTACCCAAGGAATGGCGTACAGCAACAGTGGTCCCACTCCACAAAGGTGGTGCCACAACGGACCCCAGAAACTATCGCCCTATAAGCCTGACTAGCCTGGTCTGCAAAGCTATGGAGCGTATCATCATGGAACTCATAAACAAAGACATTGGGAACCTCCAAACACTGGATTCTACCAAATTAGGCTTTGTTATGGGCAGATCTTGCCTCTTGAACCTGGTCGACTTCTTTGAAATAGTCACCAAGGCCATAGATGAAGGGAAGGTAGTCCACACAGCCTACTTGGACCTCGCAAAAGCCTTTGACACAATACCCCACTCGGACATCATAAATAAGCTCACCAGCTTAAATATCAACCCCTATGTCACAAGATGGATTGCAAACTGGCTCAGGGATAGAACCCACATGGTCAGAATTGCAGGTGCCATGTCAGACTCTAAACCAGTTACAAGTGGCATCCCACAAGGCTCAGTCCTGGGACCTCTCTTGTTCGGTATATATTTCTCTGAGGTACAGGCTAACACGGGAGGACTATGGCTGACGAAGTTCACAGATGACTGCAAACTGGGTGCCATAATCGACTCGCCGACTGACACAAGCATCCTCCAAAAGGGTCTCACAGAGACGGATAACTGGTGCCAGAGCCATGGCATAAAGCTAAATGCCAAAAAGTGCATAGTCATCCCCTTTGGGAAAAAAGTGCCCACAAATTACCATATAGATGGTAATCCATTAAGTACGGAAGAAGTAATTAGGGATTTGGGGACCCAAGTAGACAGCAATCTCTCCTTTGACAATCACGTTGCCAAAGTGGTTAGAAAGACCTTCTATATAGCCCATCTTATCACGAAAGGGTTCACATCTAGATCAAGAGAGGTCATTGTGCCCCTCTACTCATCACTCATCAGGCCCATAATTGAATAAATGCCCCATTTGGGATGTACCTTACCCAACACCTGCAGCAACTGGAAAGACCTCAAAATTACCTCACCAAGAGGATCAAGGGACTCAAACAGATGCCCTATGCAGTTAGGCTAAAGAAACTCCAGCTCTACTCGGTTGCTTACCACCTAGTCAGAGGCGATCTGTGCCTGACGTATAAAGCCATGTCCAACCCAGAATTAATGGACATGGTCCACCTCAGGAAATCCAAATCCCTTAGAGCTACATGCTCCAGGGACTTAAACCTCAGCACAGAAATAAATAGGACATGCTGGAGGGACAATTTCATATCCCAGAGGCTCCCCTCACTCTGGAACAAAATCCCAATCCATGTTAGGCAGAGCCCCTCAATGACCCTCTTCAATAGAAATCTTGATGGGAGATCGTAGGTTTACCCCTGGGATCTCTTCTGTGTCCCTACTAGACAGAGGCACAGTAAACTAACCTTAAAAGGGCTATCTTTTGTGACCTACTATACAGAGGCACAGTCAACTAATCTAAAAGGGTGGCGAAAGCCAAACACACTCTGGTTAGGCTTATAAATGCCCTAGGGCAGATAGCCTAGTATCAACCTATGAACCTATGAACAGATTTGTTTTTCAATTGAATTGTACAGTTATAGGTCACATTAAAGGTGGGAAAAGTTTTGAAATGATTTATTGTGGTCTCATTTTTTATATCGCAAAAACCTGGCATTTTAACAGGGGTGTCTACACTTTTTATATCCACTATAGATATTTACATATGGAAATAGAGATCCAGTGTTATGGCAGCTAATGTCTTACCCAGCAGTAATATTGGTACCACTGGTACTTAAGGTTACCAATGGCATTTCTGCACCTAAGGACATTAGATAAAGTAGCTCCACACAGTGATGACAGCTCATTACTGTATATGGTTATGGTATGCAGTACCACTTCAATACTTGAATTATACCCTAGATTGATGCTGCATTACCATCCGTTCCCACTGCTCTAATTTTAGAGATGGGAAGCTAAAAGTTATACAAGCATTTCGTCGTGGGAAACCTCTTCATGTGAACCTCTGATGACTTCTCTTCACACTAACCTGATTTTAAGAAACACAAGAAGTCACACATTCCGCTGGCGGAAAGATTCTCCTCATACCTCTCAACAGTAAGGAATTACTCAGTAAATACCGATTTTGAGGGCAAAATATTGGGGTGCCACAAATTCCCATGTGGCCCCTTTAATTTCTGAATTTCCTGTGTTTTTTTTTTTTTTTTTTTAATTTTTACTACTGATGGTGGGGCATGCTCAATGACATCAGCTTCTGCAGGACAGTCTGTATTCAGGCTCCTCATCCCCTGGCTCCTCCTCCAGGTAAAAATACTATGTTCTCTTAAGCTTTACTTAATGGCAGGCATTTGTGTGTGATAATCACACACAAATGCCTGCCATTAATAAAACACTGTATTTAATGCCTGCAGTTAAGTAATCTCCTGCCATTTCTTTAAAATGTAATCACACTGTGATTGAATAATCTAAATCACACTGTGATTACATTTTAGAGAAAGTGCAGGAGATTACTTAGCGGCTGCAGGCATTAGGTACAGTGTTCTTAACTTTTACTTAATGGCAGGCATTTGTGTGTCATTTTTCTTAACAGCTGCAGCCAATACTTTTGAAATGGTGCAGTTACTTGTAATAACTGTGCCAGGCATCATCATGGCAGCCGTTAATTTAACTTACTTTGACTGTGTCAACCAGGCCTTAACCTAACAAGAAACTTTACATTTTACTTCCATTACATTAACTTAACAAGAAACTGTGCATTTTTCCATTAAGTAATGGAAGAAGTAATTAGGGATTTGGGGACCCAAGTAGACAGCAATCTCTCCTTTGACAATCACGTTGCCAAAGTGGTTAGAAAGACCTTCTATATAGCCCATCTTATCACGAAAGGGTTCACATCTAGATCAAGAGAGGTCATTGTGCCCCTCTACTCATCACTCATCAGGCCCATAATTGAATAAATGCCCCATTTGGGATGTACCTTACCCAACACCTGCAGCAACTGGAAAGACCTCAAAATTACCTCACCAAGAGGATCAAGGGACTCAAACAGATGCCCTATGCAGTTAGGCTAAAGAAACTCCAGCTCTACTCGGTTGCTTACCGCCTAGTCAGAGGCGATCTGTGCCTGACGTATAAAGCCATGTCCAACCCAGAATTAATGGACATGGTCCACCTCAGGAAATCCAAATCCCTTAGAGCTACATGCTCCAGGGACTTAAACCTCAGCACAGAAATAAATAGGACATGCTGGAGGGACAATTTCATATCCCAGAGGCTCCCCTCACTCTGGAACAAAATCCCAATCCATGTTAGGCAGAGCCCCTCAATGACCCTCTTCAATAGAAATCTTGATGGGAGATCGTAGGTTTACCCCTGGGATCTCTTCTGTGTCCCTACTAGACAGAGGCACAGTAAACTAACCTTAAAAGGGCTATCTTCTGTGACCTACTATACAGAGGCACAGTCAACTAATCTAAAAGGGTGGCGAAAGCCAAACACACTCTGGCTAGGCTTATAAATGCCCTAGGGCAGATAGCCTAGTATCAACCTATGAACCTATGAACAGATTTGTTTTTCAATTGAATTGTACAGTTATAGGTCACATTAAAGGTGGGAAAAGTTTTGAAATGATTTATTGTGGTCTTATTTTTTATATCGCAAAAACCTGGCATTTTAACAGGGGTGTGTACACTTTTTATATCCACTATAGATATTTACATATGGAAATAGAGATCCAGTGTTATGGCAGCTAATGTCTTACCCAGCAGTAATATTGGTACCACTGGTACTTAAGGTTACCAATGGCATTTCTGCACCTAAGGACATTAGATAAAGTAGCTCCACACAGTGATGACAGCTCATTACTGTATATGGTTATGGTATGCAGTACCACTTAAATACTTGAATTATACCCCAGATTGATGCTGCATTACCATCCCTTCCCACTGCTCTAATTTTAGAGATGGGAAGCTAAAAGTTATACAAGCATTTCGTCGTGGGAAACCTCTTCATGTGAACCTCTGATGACTTCCCTTCACACTAACCTGATTTTAAGAAACACCAGAAGTCACACATTCCGCTGGTGGAAAGATTCTCCTCATACCTCTCAACAGTACGGAATTACTCAGTAAATACCGATTTTGAGGGCAAAATATTGGGGTGCCACAAATTCCCATGCGGCCCCTTTAATTTCTGAATTTCCTGTGTTTTGTTTTGTTTTTTTTTTTAATTTTTACTACTGATGGTGGGGCATGCTCAATGACATCAGCTTCTGCAGGACAGTCTGTATTCAGGCTCCTCATCCCCTGGCTCCTCCTCCAGGTAAAAACACTATGTTCTCTTAAGCTTTACTTAATGGCAGGCATTTGTGTGTGATAATCACACACAAATGCCTGCCATTAAGTAAAAGCTAAGAACACTGTACCTAATGCCTGCAGCCGTTAAGTAATCTCCTGCCATTTCTTTAAAATGTAATCACACTGTGATTGAATAATCTAAATCACACTGTGATTACATTTTAGAGAAAGTGCAGGAGATTACTTAGCGGCTGCAGGCATTAGGTACAGTGTTCTTAACTTTTACTTAATGGCAGGCATTTGTGTGTCATTTTTCTTAACAGCTGCAGCCAATACTTTTGAAATGGTGCAGTTACTTGTAATAACTGTGCCAGGCATCATCATGGCAGCCGTTAATTTAACTTACTTTTGACTGTGTCAACCAGGCCTTAACCTAACAAGAAACTTTACATTTTACTTCCATTACATTAACTTAACAAGAAACTGTGCATTTTACTTGGATTATGTTTTGCAGAAGAAACTGTACTTCACTTAACCAGCAGGAATACTTTTTACTTGCATTACATTTTGCAGACTGTGAACTGTGATTAGTTTTAACTGTGCATTTTACTTGCATTACATTTTGTAGACTGTGATTACTTTTAACTGTGCTTCACGTTCGTCCTGTGCTTTTACTTAATGTCAGACAGAGAAACTGTGCTTGCTTAACTTGACGTGTGTGTGTGTGTGTGTGTGTGTGTGTGTGTGTGTGTGTGTGTGTGTGTGTGTGTGTGTGTGTGTGTGTGTCTGTGTGTGTGTATGCCCCATTTAGGTATATCTGCTGGTTAGAGTTACTCAAACCATGTACCTTAGGTACAAGGAGCAAGAGCCTAAATTCTCTACCTACAACCCACCACTTGTGGCTCAAGGAGTTAACCATATGTCTGGAATGTTTGTCTCATACTTTTAGTATGTTCCTCTTAAAATTTGAGGTTTTCTGGCAAATCAGTGAGACCTGAATTCACTAAATAATGATAGCCATGTAAGTTTCAGTCTTCCTATCTTTCAGGAAATGGATGGTAACACAAAACATTTTTTAGCAACTTTTCTAAGATTATACAAGCAATTTTTTAAAATGTGTGCTTTTGCCCCCCCCCCATAAATGTTGGCTTTTTCCAGATTTCTTGTGCTGCATAGTTCTTCAGGGGGAGAGAAGTTTAGTGCTGCTTATGCCAAGTCTGTTTGTATTGTTAACAGGTAGAACACGTGTTTCTGATGCAGAAAGCTGTGGGTTCTATTCCCACAGTATGTAGATGGATTGCTGATAATGTACTGTGTTGTACTTTTAAAGGGGGTAGATGCTGCAGTCCTGAGAATGTCCCCTTTGGTGGAGGTATCTAGTAACTATGAACCTGTTATCAGTTTGCCATCCATTTCCTATTGCAATATTACTAGCTTATCGCTTTTTTTAATATAACATAGGCAATTTATTCTTCAAGGGCAACAGACACTATTTGTAGATGAAACAATGAAATATAAAGTTGTTTGCTAGCAGCAACCTCTTCATTAGTTATAGATCTCTTTAATGTGGAATTACTTAGATTACTTTTACTTCTGCAGAGATTGTGATTATTTATGGATACTGGTGGACTGTAGAAGTTTGAGTAGACTTTATGATATAAATGTTCTGAATTGGGCAGTTTTGTCATTTATTGGTTCATGCATTTTATTTCAATGCTTACTGGAAAAAAGTTTCAAAACAAATTTAAAACACACTCTAACACGTGTGCTGTATTATATAAAGAATGTAATTTAATATAATCAGGAAAGTGAACCAAAGAACACATGTATGTTTCATGTGGAAGGGGCCTATGATTTGAAAACAGCCCAAAGGTAAACTTTATCCACCACTGGCCAGATGCATTTTCTTTGAATGTGGGTTTCAGTGCTGTTTCAATGAATGTGAGTTTCAAGGGCAGAGAAGTTTTAATGCAAAATGTATTTTCATTGTGAGACTGTATTTTTTTGTTTAGCAGATGTCTATTAGTGTTTGTGTTATAAAATGTAAAATAAAAGTTGTAAATGAAATCCAAATCAGGGTGGAAGTAAAGCGGTACACACATTACAGTGGTTATGGCAAATGGGGAGAAAAAGCCAAGTTACGGGACACTGGAATGGCTGCAGGGGGGAGGGCGTTGTATGGGGGGGCCCCATTTGACCATGCTTTTGTGAGGGGGAAGGGCAGCAAATTCAAAGACAGCCCCGGGTGGCACAAACTCAAGCTACACCACTGATCAGTAGGGCATGGAGAATAATTTTGGGGGTCCTAGCAAACTATTAACATTCTTTTGCTAAGATTAGAATATTGCCTACCACTAAATGCCTTACTTTCACCACAAAACCCACATACTGCAAGTCACCAAAAACAAAATCCTAAGGTTCATCATTTTCTCTCTTCCTAGTGAACATCATTGCCACACATTAAAAATAAATAAATAAATAAAATAAGTTACCACTTACTACAGGGTCTGGACTGGGGCTATATGTTGGTTGTCTGTTCTTCAGTTTGGATTTGAAAACTGGTATCCCACAATTCCACGGGAGTGGACATGGTTACATAATTATGTATGCAAATTTTATGTTAATCAGCATGTAAATTTGTACCTATTTTTCATCGGCCTTTGTCCAGATTTTTGATGTTTCCAGGTTGAGAGGTATGATTCTCACTGTGTGAACACAGTGAATGATTTTTTTTCATATTGTCCTTCTTTTAGGAGTTCAACAGGTCATTTTTGAAAGTTACATAATCATCTGGTAGTGGGATTCTCTTTCAGTAACCATCCAATGACTTCCCTTTTTATTATCTTTTGACTAAAAGACAGAAATGTACAACACTGTTTTGGATGACAGCTGTTGACGTTTTTACATAATACTGGACTCTTTCTATAGTAATGGTTAAATATTTAAGTAATTAGAGTTTAAGTTTTGTGAAATCCATATTATTTTGGTAAAAAATTTCTATGATGAAGTTTCATTGTAACAGCAATGATTATAGCAGACTGGATGTGCTTAGACTGTCACAATGGGCAGCCGGGTGCATGCGGGCTAGAGAAAATAGGAAGTGATATCAGGTTATGAGTGTATAAATTCAGGTAACAATAGGAGTAGAGTTGGAAGCAACCCCCAGCTAAGCAGAGAGTCGACAGTTTAAACCACTGTGAACTCCTTCATCCTTGCCAGTTAGTAATTCCGTTTTGACGATGTTATAATATAACATCCAGTTGTAAGTCAGCTCATCAAATTAAAATAAATCAAATCCAGTTTCAGCAAAGCAGATTTAGTGAGATCATTTTTTAATGGTGACAACGACAAGAAAAACTTTTTTTAGCTTGAAAACGGATGAGAAACAGTGTGTGTGTGTGTGTGTGTGTGTGTGTGTGTGTGTGTGTGTGTGAGATTATGTAAAAGACTGGTTTCTACTCTTCAGACCACTTCAATAAAGCATTAGAGGAGTGTCCATTTCCAATGAGGTGCAGCACCTTCATAGATGATTATAACTGGAGCATAGCCCCTTCTAATGGGGGTGACTAGACTTTAACTTCTTTATACAATCAAAGTTTCCTTCAGTTGAGAAGACTATTTCTGTCAGGCAGTTTCAATGAAGAGTGGGTGGGTGAAACTTACTCTAGCAAACTAACCAGTAACTACGAGAAAACGCACTATTCTGAGCAAGACATTGGTATTCTAACACAATTGTACCTATTTTGGAGTTTACCCCCTCTCAGCAGGGCTCGGCATAGCTGAGTTAAGCCCAGGAGCATAAGACTGCAGGATACTTACAGTGGTAATAACAATTATTATCTTATGATGGCAAGTACCAAGCCTGAGGTTCAATCCATTCAACACCTAGCACATCTTCTCTTCAAATAAGCCTACTCTGTGTCACTAAGTCACAGAGAGGACAGCTTTCCATGTTTCCTCTGTAGCCCTTTTCTGGACAGCAGTCTTGGCAGAGTTACAGCTTTTCCCTCCAAAATGTATACATCTATGGAAGTAATCTGTCCTCATTCTTCAGGAGGGTTAGAGTGACAGAGGTAACTGTCTATATGTTTTCTTCGGCTGAAGTTAAGTCTGTAGTACCCTCACCAACACATAAATTATGGGTTTAACATATCACTATATAATATTTTCATGAGGTACTTACAATTCCACTCAGCAGGTTTGTATTTCTGGCACCCTCAGGATGTGCTGTACTTGCCATCTTCTGGGATAAATGCCGAGATCCATAAAGAGAGTCATAGTTAGTCCACTGATAAAATGCCTCCTCTCCATCAAAGAAGATAAGCTGTAGGGTGAGATCTGGTCTGGATGCAGAGCTGGTCTGTTAAAAATTAATATTTCTATTAGGGCTACAAATCATTTTCAATGAACATTGCATTTCCACATTACCATCTCAATAACAAATTGCAATGAAACAAAACTGTTTTAACAAAAGAACATAGAATTCTAAAATGAATCCGTGCATCTCTTTGAAATCATCATGAAGCTCTACAGAATTGAAAGGAAATTCTAGCTCCATATGCTAACTAGTTCTATAAGTGACTCTGGCCTGAGAAAAGTTACAAACTAGAAACTAAATTTGCCTGTTAAGTTTTGAGAACATTGATCCTGGGGGGTTACAAATGCCGCTAACAACTATACATAAAGTTCAGGCACGTATGACTAATATTAATACAGTGCTGTAAATCTGCATGTGCTGCCTTAGCCTTTACTGCACTCCATTCAAATGGTATTTAAGCAATCTGTCTAGTACATGCAGGTGTATAACTTGCTCTCGAGTAAATGCCACCTACACGATTAAATACCACCTACACAGTACACTTCAGTTATTATGATGACAGTGCATGATACTTGCCTGTTTTGTTTATTCTATTTGTCATACTTATCTGCCTTCTCAGGTTGCACCTGAAAGGAGGAAGTACATTTGTGTAAACAAACTTACCATAACAGTAGATGTCTGAATGACCACTGCCACTGTAGCCTTAGCCATATGGGTTATATTATGGACAGGATATAACAGCTGGCCAGTTTGAAATGTTTAAGAGCATCTTCCATGCACCCTAGAAAGGACTGGGAAGAAAAACTGGATTAGCAATTCACAAAGAAAGAATGGGAGGATATACATATGTCTCCCAAATATGCAACAAAGTCTAGAAGATTTAAGATCTTTGCTTGGAAGTGTTTACGTGCGTATTTTTCTACCCCATGTAGACTCCAAAGAGTTTTTCCTAAGGTAAACAGCAAATGTTGGAGGTGTGATGGGGAAGAAACAGTAATTGGGAACATATCTTCTGGGAATGTAATGAGTTGGCAGGTTTTAAAAATTCCCTGCAGGCTACGCTATCAGAAATGCTGGGTGAGCAAATTGGTATGACTAAGAAAATGATTTTTTGAGCTATGATACATAATTAGAATTGCCTAGACATAGTAAGGCCTTGCTGAGTCTAATTATGGTGGCTACCAAAAAAGCAATTACTAGAAAATAGAAATCAAAGTCTAAACCAACTTTATTAGAACTAGTGAAGTTAGTAACAGAGATGAAACAACTGGAACTGGGATCTTTAGAAAAGGGTAGGCGCAAATTACATAGAAAAAATGGAAATTGTGGGAACAATACATGCAGATGAGGAATAACATTTAAAAGAAGGCAGGATTTGAATGAGCTATGCAATGTCTGACTGACATTGACAGGATAGATTATAAATGAATAATATTTGCAACTACAATTATGTAAATATGGTTTGTTTTTATTTATATAAATATATGACTGCCCATGTCATAAGTAATAATTTAATAAAAATGTTTCTTGTTTAAAAAAGGGTACCTTCCATGCATCCTAACCGTTGAACAGCTCACAGAGAGTGGTATCAAGTCACTGTTTAGGTTGCCAGATCTTCAGACCCTTCTTTTCTCTGAGTAAGGAAAGCTAGAGCCCTGCATGCTACATATATGTTAAGAAAGAGAAAAAAGAAAACATAGTCAAACCTTGGCATAAAATATAGTAAAATAAGGGGGTGGAGGGAGGGTGCTCCTGTTGCAACAGTGGTTTATTCAAACATCTACTGTTATGGTAAGTTTACTTACACAACTGTACTATGTTCATCATTTGATCACTGTTCCAGTAGCTTAAGTTACATGGGTAGAATACTAGAGCTCACAAAGAAGACCAGGAAGAAGGGTCACAGTCCAGAAGTCCCTAGAATAATCCAGGCAAAGCGTACTCTGGATCTAGAGAAAGAGTTTAATTTGTAGTTCTTGGTGAAAGTGTGATTGGCAAACTACATTAGTTTGTAGGGAATTGTCATGGCAAACCCTTTTAAAGTTTGATGTTTTAATTGGCTTGAATCAATATGTTTCTCTTCCTCCTGTTTTAAAGAGAAGGTCTTATATGTTAAAGGATTAACACTTCCTGTCACCCCTACTTTTTAGCATATTTACTCTTATTTTACAGGGATGTCTTTTATTCTGATGAAGTTCTTGTAAGAGGAACAAAAGTACTAAACCAAATTGTGTCAAGTACTTCTTGTACAGTATACTTTTTTTGTTTGCTTTGTTTGTGGTTGGTAGAAGTGTACACATATGAAAATGTTGCTGCCTGTAGACTATTTGGAGAGTCCACTCCTTTCCAAAAAGTCATAGAAATAGCCAAAGCCCTAGTAGAGTGGAACTTTGACCCTGCCTGTAAGTGTCTTGTTATGGTGAAAGTAACAAAAAGCAATAGCACTGGACACCTTTAAAAACTGTTTGCTTTGACATTGATTGTTCCTTTTTCTTATACTTCAGAATTCCTGAAGGTTTTCTCCCTATCAATACTGTATCTAAGCTGCCTTTGGACAACCAGACTGTGTAAAATTCTTTCTCCCCTATTTTTTGGTTCTGGATAGAAAACAGGGAGATGAACAGCCTGGCGGTAAACCCTGAAACTACTTTCAGCATAAATTAATGGTTTGTTCTCAAAGTTAAATAATGTTAAATCAGCATAAGAGCTTGTAACTCAAATACTTGTTTGGAAAATTCAGTGCAATAAGAATCACTGTTTTCCAAGATAAGAACTTTAAATCTGCCTCATTAGGAGGTTCAAAAGGTAAAAGTGTACGTTTTTCCAACACAAAATTAAGATCTCAAGAAGGTGCCACCTGTCTTCTAGGTGGGAAATATGTAAAAACTTTTTCAAAAACTGTTTCACTTGTGACAGGGCAGAAGGGGAGGATCTATGGGGAGACAAGCAGTGATGACCAACAGGCAAATCTTAACAGATGTACAACCAGAGGTGTCTAGGCCTGAATAAAGCCCTGGTTCTTTCTTTGGCACCAACCAGGACATCTGTTCCACTTAGCCAAATATATTTTCTAGTAGTAGGCTACTTAGCCTTCTTAATACCTACTCCATGTTCTCAGAAAAACAGGTGCCCCAAGGGTATCAAAATTCTATTATCCGGGTAGTGAGCTGAAGAAATTAAAGTCTGGGATACATCAAATAACCTCTGTCTTGGGTGAATAAATCTATTCTGTGAAGAAGCTTATGGCAATTGCCTTTGGCCATTTTCAAAAGATGGGAGAACCACTGTTGCTTGAGCCAAAAGTGGGTCACCACAATTATTCTGACAGAGTCATTCTGAATCTTTAGAAACACCCTAGTTGAAAAAAGAAGAGTGTAAAGGCATACAAGAACATTCCCATCTATAGGAATGAAAAAGCATCAGACTTCCATGCCTTTTTGTAGGGAATCCTGGAGCAGAATTTCTTTGTCTGTTTTGAATGAAGACAAACAGATCTAGTGAAGAGTTTCCTACATATGGATCAATTATTTTCAGACTCCCAGACTGAACTTCCATTTGTGGGTGGGGATTCTGTCCTGGTTCCACTCAGCCTATCTGCAGTAACATTCTTCTCCGACAGACGTAAGTAGCCTAGGGATAAACTGTGTTGCATTACTAGTCACCAGACTACCATAATGAGTCTGCAAAAGGGGTAGGATTTTGTTCCCCCCAATTGTTTATGTATTATATCACTGTGGTGTTGTTTATGATTACTTGTAGAAGGCCTGGACACAAAGCTGACTTAAAGATTTGAAACTGTTTATTATAGCCATCATGTTTCAGTTTGTCCTGCTTGTTCCCCAGACTCTAAACATTTACCCCCTTTGGAAAAGCTCCCCAAGCACAGTCTGAAGCACATGTGGTTACAAGCTGATTAGGGTATGGAAGGGAGAAGGGGAGACCTGGGTTAAGTGATAACTGGTCCATCCACTAGAGTAGCTCCCTTTTTACAAAGGCCAGCAGTGGAATGTAAAATTGAAAGGGTTGCTGGTATTGGTTTCGAACTGATTTAAGAAACTACTGAATCTTCTTCCTGTAAAGCATGGCCAAAGGAGTCATGAGAATTGCAGAGGCCATGAAATCCAGAATCTTGAGACATTCCCTGGTTGACGTCTGAGACTGACTAGCGAATATCAGAAATTGTTCACTGTAAAACTCTACTTTGTCCTAAGGAAGAAAAACATCATGAAGGATGCATCCATGAGATACCCCACAAACGTTATCCTGTCAGAAGGAGGAGAAGATTTCTCTAAGTTCAACTCAAATCCCAGACTAACAAAAAGGTTCTTTACTCAATCCACAAATTCTTGATGACTTGTAAAAGAATCTGCAAAAATAAGGCAGTCATTTAAACATGGCAAAATATGAATTCCTTGCAGCCTTGACATCCTCTGGAAATTCTGGGATTGTAGCCAGGTAAATATGCTCATCACTGACCCAGTAGCAGCTTCTTTAGATACATTATCAGCAGTGTCATAAGAACATTTTAAACAGTGTTTTTTATCTAAGAAACAGGATATTAAATAATTCAGAAATGCCACAGTCTTTCAACTGGGGAGGTCAACAATTAACTTTCCTCATATTCTCAAAAGAAGCCAGCAAAGAATTGGACATGAGAGCCCGACAATTCACTATTCTGAAGGGTAAAGTCGAAGAAGAAGACTAAACTTTTCTTCCCAAACCTATCAAAACACTTCCCCTTCTTTGTTAGCAAGAATAGGGTTAGCTGACAAAAGATGTATGACAGACAGTTTTGACAAAGATAGTGAGTGAGACAGATTACTGCCGGGTCTGATCTAGGGTTTGAAAAAAAACTGTGTGTCTGAGGAATCTTATATAATTTATCAGACTTCTTGGGGGAGTAGGCTAACTGTCAAGCAAATGCTGTTAAGAAAGCATCCTCTAATACTGGTACGAAGAAAGGAACAGATGCAGGCTAAAGAAAATCACATAAGTCATAATATTGTTATAGTGCATGGTGAGTGATGATTACACTCCGATATTCGGAAAAAGACAAATCAGTTAAGTACAACTATAGGAATAGGCCTGATCTTAACAAATATTTAGTACCCTCTGCTTATTCTGTTAAGGTTGGGTCTCAAGCTAGGCAGTCAAATCTGACAGTACTGACCAGCAAAAGACATCAGCAGAATAAAAAAACAGATTTGTTTTTGTTTGCTGTCCGTACTGATAATGTGTCCCTGGCTTACTGTTATAAACTTAAAATTTGCTACAGTAACAGTATGAGTATTCTCCTGCATTTTCTGAAGAATAAGAAGTCTGAAACTCAAATGTATGTCATTATTTAGCTACTTCAATCCTCAGATACTTGTCTGAAAAAACAAAGATTTTATGAGGAACAGACCACACATATAAGGCAACAATCTGGATATTCAGCCAAAATCTGGACATTTGAGAGGCATGGTAAGGTGTGAGAAAGCATAAAGGACTGTGTTACACTGTCTTCATGACAACACTTGCTAAGTGCCAAGGGCTTTATGGCTTTGAAAGCTGACAAAATACATAGTGCTTTTTTTTTTTCTTTTGTTTGTGTAACTAGTAGTACATGAATTTTGGAGTCCGTTTTAGAGATAATGGCTATATTCTGTTGTTTAAGCTGCTGTATAAAATCTGTGCAAATCATCTGGAGAAGCAGTCAGCTTTGTAGGAGATGGTTGCTCGAAGAATTAATAGGACTTGTTTAGACTACACACTTGGACATTACAGAAGACTGCTGCAACACCACAATGTGATATGACTGCATAGACAACCACTGAATATTGTAGTCAGCTCAGTCTATACTTCCACCTGCCCAGGAAAGAAAGCAACCCAGTGATCGGGAAAATAAGAAAATAAATCAAAATAAACTGACGTCCTAGTCTCCCAGCACATTGTGCTCTGTGCAAACTGAAGCACATGTAAGCTCCTGTTGTTTAATTACTTGGTCCTTTAAGAAGGGAATGTTATCTAACTCCCTACTCGCACTGATCAAAGTATAATTGTGATTTTTAGTTTGAGCCCCAACAGCGTGCACACTCGCAGGGTTCTCTAGCTTTTATGGTAGGTGGTAGCAAACAGCCACAAATCCTCCCAAAGAGCCTTCACCTATACAGCTTTCTTAAGGCTTTCTGGTCCAAGCTATTCATTATAGTGTCCTTTTCAGGTCTACCTTCTTACCCTGATTGTTTTTAGACTTTACCCTAAGTAACATCCTTAAACTCTGGCCTATTAAGTTAATTAACTAAATTACCATCTACAGTCACTATCACTCTATCAGTGCACAGCCCTTGCCTGCAACCACTGATACTTTTTTGGCGCTCACCTCTGCTGGTTTTGCCCCCGCTCCGTTTGCCCTGTGGGCTCACTCTACCCTACCCCTAAATCTCACCCACCCCCACTACCTCTAAACTTGTACACATCCATAATCACCTGACAAGTCCTCCTCCAATTATCAGTCCCAATCAATTATCAATTACCACCTTTCACAAACCACACCCCAACCCCACCTCACGACAACACCCTACTACCATTCCAACTTAAATTACAATGCAAATCCTTCTACCCTCACTCCTACTTGCCCTGACTTCCCTATCCTACACCACATCCATACAAACAAGCATCCCCCTAGACAATACCTCCTTCCATACAACACATACTATAAAATCCAACCACCCCCACATACATTTCAAAGTCTGTCCTACACTATTTAACACTAGTATTATCCTACACACCCCAAAATCCAATCCACTATCAACCATCAATAAAGAAGCAGCTTGTGTATCCCTCTCTAGCCTAACCTATGCCATCAAACACCTTTTCAAACTCAGCAAAATACTCCTTATTGCTGGTGACATACACCGAAACCAAGGACCCTCTTCCTCTGATCTCCCCAAAAGATCTCAAACTGATCTCCTAATAATTAACATCAACACTAGAAGTATTTCCAACAAACTCCAAGAACTGCAAGCTTTTATTACTCACTACTCTCCTGATATTCTAACTATTACTGAGTCCTGGCTAAAACCACATATCCCTAGTGAAGAAATCCTACTACCAGGTTATAACATCATAAGGCAAGATAGAACAAATAGGAAAGGTGGTGGAGTAGCAATACTGTTTAAAAATGAAATAAACCTAAAGCAATTCCTTAACCCTCTACCTACTTTTCCTAATGCTGAAATCATAGCCTCTACCCTATCATTAAAAAAGAATAAAACAATTAACACTCTGTGCTGCTATATCCCTCCCGGAAATAATTAATCAGTCATAGAAGAAATCCTTCACTGGCTTAATCTGAATTCCCTCAAGAAACAATCTTACGAGGCAACCTTAATACTGACTGGCTAGCGTGCAGCTCCAGCAACCCCACCAACCAAATAAACCTCTATGGCTTCACCTAACTAATTCTGTAACCCACCAGAACTGATAAAAGAAACCAAAAACAAACCATTATTGACTGGACACTAGTCAATAACCCTAAACACCACTATCAGACTGGTTGTTTACCAGATATACTCAGTGACCATCTGCCCACTTTTCTCCTAAGGAAATATACAACTAGTCAAAAATTCATTACTTATAGACTAATCAGAGATGATCGCAACTGTACCACAGACAACCTAAATAGCATTCTAAAGCAATGTAACTGGCAGCCACTAAAAACCCTTCACCTTGATCAGGCAGTAGAATACTTTAATAAGACATTAATTTCAGTTCTAAACTCCATTGCACCAGAGAGAAAGATCAAAACTAAAACTAACTAAGCTCCCTGGTTAAGCAGGGACACAAGAGCCCTACTAAAAACCAGAGACAAGGCCTGGAAGAAACGGAAACAAGAAAACACGCATCAAACTAAACAAAACTATAACCAACTCAGGAACCTAGCTAAAAAACATACTAAACTAGACAAAAAATCTACTTCTTTGATCTCCAAAACAAACACCCAAATAAATCCCAAAAGTTCTGGCGCAGTATCAACTCCCTACTGAAACCTGGCACTATCGCTACCCCACCCCTTCCACCTCCAATGAAAACAATAATGATATAGCTTCCCAGTTTAACTGTTATTTCATAAACACAATCCAAATTCTGTCCAACAAAATACATAACTCTAACAACTTATCAGCCACAAATGCAGGAACCCCTCCCTCCAGCACTACTAATCTTCCATCTTTCTATCTCTCACCTGTCTCTACATCTAAAATCAAACAACTCCTCCACACCCTAAAACCTACTACTCTTGCAGCAGACAGAATACCTGCAAAATTCCTAAAACTTGCAGCTGACTCCCTATCCTACCCAGTCTCAATCCTAATAAACAGGTACATTCAAGAAGCCTATGTACCTCAATTATGGAAAATATCTTACATTATACCTCTGCATAAAGGTGGAAAATCTTATGGCTTTTCCAACTATCGGCCTATAGCTATACTATCCCCCCCTTATCCAAGCTCTTAGAGAAATGCATACATTACCAAGCCATGCAATACTTGAAAACAAACAATCTTCTCTACCCCACCCAACAGGGATTCCGGCCTCATCATAGTACAACTTCTGCCCTTCTCTCCTTTACCAATTAAGTTAACTATCATAGAAACCACTGCTATCTTTCTGGACCTGTCAAAGGCATGTGACATGGTCTCACATCCTAAACTATTGGGTGCTCTCCACTCACTATCCCTTTAATTCTCCCACTATCTCCTGGTTCAAAAGTTACTTATCGGACAGAAAATCTGTGCAATGGCAAAATCAACTATCCCCCCTCTCCCTAACTCCATAGGGTACCACAAGGTTCAATATTAGGCCCACTTCTCTTGTCTATTTTTAAAAACAATTTACACACCGCCTCCAAACAAGCCTCACTAATACAGTACGCAGATGACTCTACACTCATCTGTGCAGCCCGATCTGTCAACACCTTGCTAGAGCAAGCCTAAGAATCATTCTCTGTTATTGAAACTTGGATGACAAACATCCAACTTATCCTAAACCCCAACAAAACAAAACTTCTCCTATTTACCCCTAACAAAACTAAAACTACTCCCGCTGATTTCTCTATCTTATCAAAAATTGGAACTATCATTTCCCCACCAACCCACACAAAGCTCTTAGGGATAGAAATAGACAACAACCTATTCTTTGATCTACACATAGCTCAGACTATCTAGAAAGTTCATAAAAAAAATGGGAACCCTTTATAGACACAAAAACTTACTCATAGACAAAGCAAGACTCACTCTAGCTCAAACTCACCTCCTATCAACACTTACCTATGCTGCTCCAATCCTGACACATATTAAAAAATCACTTCTGGACAAACTAGAGTCAGGTTATAATAAAACAGCCAAATTTACCAACAACTCCCCTTTCATAACACATCACTGCCAAGTACTAAAACAATTACAATGGCTAGAATTTCCACACCTACTATCATACTTACATCTCGCTTATGCCTTTAACATCATAAACTACTCAGAGGAAACTCCAGCCCTACAATAGTTACTAACCTCCTACTCTTCCAGTCGCCCTCTCCACTCATCAAACAAACCTCTCCTCAGTATCACATCTGCAAACTACACTGCAGGCAAAGCCCTTTTCTCCCACATCATAGCTAAAAATTGGAATAACCTTCCTACTAATATATCCACTGCCACAACAAACTTTATCTTTAAAAGACTATTAAAACCACGTCAGGAAAAGCTGAATCTGTCCATGTATTACTTGAAAAATTAGCATATCTTCGCTCCTCCTCGACAACACTCAACATCATATACACCTGTATTTGCACACTTACATATACTCACTTCCAATTAAGCCACACTGGCTTGCTACCTCCTTCAGTGTACACTCACTAGGAAATGTAAACAGTAATTTAAAATAGCAAATGTAGTCACTACCATTCTTTTGTAACATTTTGTCTACAGATATTGTAAGATATTATTATATTCATGTAACCCTATATGAATTGTGATAGATTCTTGTATCATTTGTATTTTTTATACTTATTTCATATTGTATTGTTCTTGTTTTGTTTTCTTCTTGTCAAACGTGGAGCTTTTCTCCCTGGGCATCCACTGAAAATGGACCTGGTCCAGTTAGATTTTTCCCCTGTTAACAAATGTAAAATAAATAAAATAAAAATAAATAAAATAGATAAAGCTCCATTCACTACAAAGAATTATGGTCGGATCTCTGATCATAATCCTTTGTGTTGGGATACTGGCATTCTTTTTGCTTTCACTAGAATAACTCCTTCATTTTGGTAATAGTGTCAGAAAAATATAACTTTTCAGGAGGGGGGTCTTAATAAAAACTTTCCTCAGAATCTGATCCCCCCCCTCTCCTGCGGTGTAAGAACTTGATAAACACAGTCTAAATGTAATTCCTGTCTTTCAAACTGAGAATCAGAATCTGAGAAAATAAATCGTTTTTGTTCTAAAATTGAGGGAAAACTCAGGATACAAAATTTGACAGGCTTGAAATAAACTCTGAGCAAAACCCAGACAATCTTCCATGGCTATCTTATGTGAAGCCTTTATGATTTCTTTTCTTGGGAGCCCAGAACTCCAGAAATAGTCTATGAAGCACAATGATGGATGTTGTCTCAATAAAAAGAATGACATAAACAGCCAACTTCCATCTTTAATTAGTACGTACAGAATCATAAATTCTCTAGAGAAAGCAATATTTGGTTACTGTGATCAACTGTAGGAAACAAACATATCCATTCTGCAGAATTCCTTGACATGGACGCAAGATACACAGTACCATAATCATACACCACTTACTCTCTGTTTCCCTATCATTTAGACCTCTTTCAGCCAAAAAATAATCCATCATTCACCCTTGTGGCTTGTCTGAGTTCAAACAGGTCTATAAGGGTTTCACTCACTCTTCATTTCAGACAAAATGAATCCTTCTCACCCAAACCTAACCATAACAATCAAGGACTAGCAGTAAATAAGCAGGATGGAGACAGAGAATCCACTATGAAGCTAGGGTCAAATCAGTCGTCTACAGACATAGTGATTACTTCAAACAACTGTAGTTTTCTCCAGTAAATTCCATCCCATCATACTCTCTGTACTCCTACTTGTAGTCATCCCTACTGGCAAAATCTCCTTTTTCTATTCTTGTGTTGGCTTAGTTCTTAGAATACTTTCTGCTACTTTATGAATATAACATTATGTATGGTTATTATACACGTTAGAGATCTACATCCAATCCTCTATTTATTTCTTGAACTTTCCTCCTGCTTCATTATCATTCCTTTCCATTTTGAATTATATAGCCTTCTCCTTGTGTTATATATATTAGCCTTAACTGTGTAGCTCTAAAATATCCAATTAAAAACAGGCAATCCTAAACCACCTTATTCTGCTGGAAAGATCAACTTATCCCACTTAACTCTGGCTCTCTTCCTCTCCCAGATAAATTCCTTCAGCCCCTCCTTAATTAGTGTCCACAACTTTTCCTCTGGTTGATAAAAATATGCCTGACCCATATATAAAAATAATATTTTCACTACTTGTATCTTACTATCCATATCCATAAACAAGAGATTCTAGTTTCCCAGTTTTTATATTATCTTTTGTTTATTCTCTTCCCACATATCATTAGCTGTCATAACAAAAGCCTTTACTCCTAAATACGTCTTCTTATCATGTCCCCATAAATACAGGTATTGCTGAATCAATTCATGTCAGCGACATAACTAATGGTTATAGCTTTTGTTGTTTCTTCATTAATTTTATATCCCCAAAAAAGACATGAAACTGTCTCAAAATGTTTATAGGCACTGTGATAACCTTTTCTGGATTTATCAGGTACAAAATAATATCAGCTGCATATAAATCCAACTTTTCTTGATTACCATACCAATTATATCCTTGCATTTCTGAGTCCCTTATTTTCTTTGCCAACAGTTCTAAATATAAAGCAAATAAAGGTAAAGCGGACACTCTTGCCTGCTTCCTCTGTTCAAATACAGATTATTTCAGAGGAACCCTCCCACTTTAATTCTTGCCTCAGATACTTCATATATCTTTCTAATTAACTTTATTACTGTATCAGGGAATGCAAATGCTTCTACTGCCCTACTCATAAAATCCTAGCTTAATCAGTTGTTTTCTCTGCATCAAAACCCATCAATGACAGAGATACGTTCTTATATTCTGCTTCCCTCTGGATCATCACTGTTCTATTAATGACAAAAAATGTTTGCATCCTCTCCACAAAACTACACTGATCCATATATATGAATTTTGACAATACCCTTGCCATTCTTTTAGTATAGACATAAACACCTCACAATCATGGTTTAAAACTGAAATAGGTCTATATGAGTTTGGATTGGATGGGTTTTTACCCTCTTTGGGTAATACAGCCACCAAAGCTTTCTTCCAACATTCTTTCCCTCCTTTTAAAATACTGTGAAACAAAATCTTCCAGATCTTTATTACTTTCTGCCCTCCTGACTTTCAAACTACCACAGGAATATCTTTACCACTTTCTTCCTACCTAACTTCCACAAGAATATCTTACCAAGAATGAAGGTCTGGAATGACTAAAGAGGTCAAAACATTTGACTAGGTTTAAAAAAAACTGCATTCATCCACCATTTACACTGCTCTATTAACAACAGTACATAAGGAAGATTCTAAAGGCTCCACAGACTGATCCCGTAGACTTGAAATGTGCTAGACTTCCCTTTTATGAATCCTAATATATTGAGCTTCCACACTACTGACTGACATATGGCTCAACAATGTTAAGAATGAGCTCACTGAAAAATTGCTCAAGGAACCAGCCCACTATAAAAGGTAAGCAGCATCTTCTTCTCTTCCTGAGTCAGACATTTTTGCCAGAAACAGCCTCCTGCCCAAGCAAGCTGTTCTTCACTGGGGTGAGGTCCAATTATTTTTTGTTAATTGCAAATCCGGTGAACCCAAAATGAAATAACCATTTTCATAACTACTACATCCTAAAATAAAATAAAATGATTCAGACTGCTCACTGGTTATAGGCTAGAATTTGCATAAATCATACACTCATCCAAATGCAGAAAGATGTGAATCCCTTTAAAATAATTACCACACTAGTAAGAGGCACACCATGCAGAGACTATGGTCAAACCAAAAAGCACAGATGCAGACTGCAGACTCAGGAAGTTTCCCACCTGGACTAAATAATAGAGAATAATTTACCAGGTATTTAAAAAGAAAGGGGTTAAAACATTAAGGGTAGCATAGGTATATAATGTTAGCTATTTTAAGCTGTTTTTATTTAAATGTTATGTTTTTTTATGGAGGGTATATGAAATCATATGATTGATTATGTGCCTAAAGAGGTATATTTAAAGTGTGTTATGCAATGATTATTTCAGTCTGAAGAAGTCTCTTGTGATTGTTTTGGGAGACTAAAGCACTTACTGGAATTCTGTGCGTCTTGGAATAAAGTGAAGGTTATCCTGCCATTCTCTGCATTTTTTTGTGATATCAATAATGATCTATCCCCATAAGAATTTCAGAAAAAAAATTATCTGTAATCAATGTAATATCCCAATACGTCTGTCTGAATGCAGAATCATATAGTTTCCTTCAAACAGAGGCAGAACAGGCAGACATGTTAGTATTGTGGACTTCTTGACTTTGAGGTACTTGTTTTGATGGTTGGGTGAGGGTTGATGATCATCAGGGACTCGGGGAAAGTGTAACAAAAAAATGAAGGCTCTTACAGTAATGCTAGTGGACTAACATGGACTTAAAAGTTTTAGATAACTCATAGTCTTTTTCAGCAGGGTAGATTCCTTCTATTGTTTGCTACTTCTAAGTCATGAGAATCTAAGGAAGTGCTACAAAATAATGTTCCAAGTGGCAGAAAATGAAATAATCAAAAAAACACCATGTCCATCGTCTAAAGAAATGAGGAACTTAAAATCCAGGAAACAGCATAGAAATGTTTTTATTAATCATTTTCATCCACTCTTAACCAGACTTCATCAGAAATAAAATACATAGCACTTCAACTATAAAACATCAATTAAGAACAACCAAATATGAATTTACAATGAAACAATTAAAGGCAAACAATGGGATATCAAATCCAATAGCTCTATCTGCTGTTTCCTTAAGTCCCCCTTATGTGCTACAGGCAAAAAAAAAAAATAACTGCAGCTTTAAAATAAAATTCTCTAAACTGTTTTACAGCTGAGCTTCCTAACTCTCCGTATTATTTTAGTTTCCGTTTCAAACCAAAATTAAAAACGTCTAGCCAGCTCTTAAATAATGATGTCACATCTGCCATAGCTCCTCAAGTAGATCCCAGGACGTTTCCTCCCCCAAAGTAACGTAAACTCTGCCTTATTTGCATGCTGGATAGAAGCCCCTGTGATCCTCCCACATTGTGATGTCATCGCTGCCTTGGCCAGCCCACTATTACCCTAATAAAATGGATTAGCTGCTGTGTGGAACTTCTTTTCTATCGAAGTGAATCCTGGCAGCTCCATTTCGTGTGAAGGACTTGCTAAAAGTTTGTATTGTCTGCCTTTTCTCGAGCGTTGGAATAATTCATATTTAAGGTAAGTCTTCTTCGTGTATATTAGTGTAATTTTACAGTCCGTGTGTTCCTAGCAGTGATATTTTTTCCTTTTTTAAGTGCAGTAGACTTAATGCTTATAAGTGTGGCACGCTGTTTTTAATTTGTAATATTGCTGCTGAGTTTTTAGTTTATTATTTCTGTAGTTTTGCTGTTTTTTTACATTTTGTGTGCTCCGTTCGGTTTTGTTTCTGCTCTAGTTTTGCTGTTTTTTTACATTTGTGTGCTCCGTTCGGTTTTGTTCGTGAAATTGGCGTCTGTATTCTCGGGTCGGATGTATGTATTTTGTTATTGGTAACCCAGTGATTTGGTTAGCAATAGATATAAAAAACAGTCATTGTTTTAAGGAATTTAAGGTATTTTCCTAAGTTTTTGTAATACTTATAGTACTCTGAAACCACGTTGTCCTCAATTGCGCGTGAATGGGACAGTAGTTGTATGCCTCTAACCTACACTTCATTTGTCGCTTTTTCCGATCGGCGTGTGTTTTACTAATTTACTTTGAAGGCCTGTCTGTGTAGATCATGATATTGCAATGCTGGCAACAGGAAAGCAGTTCTCTATTGAAGAAGTTTGTTTGTGTCTTTCGGTTTATCCCGGTTAATGGTCGCCACAGCGGAACTCCAGTAGTCGATTTTTACATGCCGGTTACCAGCCTGCCGCACAAGCTTCAACAAAGGCACACCTCATTCACACATACCTCCACACAGCAGACGCTGTAGCTGAGAATCGAACGGGACGTCTTGCTAGGAGGTGACAACGCTACCGCAGCACCACCACCACAGCAGCAGCTAGTGAAGAAAAGGCCTAAGTGTGTGTGTGTGTGTGTGTGTGTGTGTGTGTGTGTGTGTGTGTGTGTGTGTGTGTGTGTGTGTGCCTGCAAGCAAGGGGGCAAGTGTGTGTGTGTGTGTGTGTGTGCCTGCAAGCAAGGGGCAAGTGTGTGTGTGTGTGTGTGTGTGTGTGTGTGTGTGTGTGTGTGCCTGCAAGCAAGGGTGTGTGTGTGTGTGTGTGTGTGTGTGTGTGTGTGTGTGTGTGCCTGCAAGCAAGGGGCAAGTGTGTGTGTGTGTGTGTGTGTGTGCCTGCAAGCAAGGGGCAAGTGTGTGTGTGTGTGTGTGTGTGTGTGTGTGTGTGTGTGTGTGTGTGTGTGTGTGCATGCAAGCAAGGGGCAAGTGTGTGTGTGTGTGTGTGTGTGTGCATGCAAGCAAGGGGCAAGTGTGTGTGTGTGTGTGTGTGTGTGTGTGTGTGTGTGTGTGTGCAAGCAAGTGTGTGTGTGTGTGTGTGTGTGTGTGTGTGTGTGTGTGTGTGTGTGTGTGTGTGTGCAAGCAAGGGGCAAGTGTGTGTGTGTGTGTGTGTGTGTGTGTGTGTGTGTGTGTGTGTGTGTGACTGCAAGCAAGGTGCAAGTGTGTGTCTGTGTGTGACTGCAAGCTAGGGGGCAAGTGTGTGTCTGTGTCTGACTGCAAGCAAGGGGGCAAGTGTGTGTCTGTGTGTGACTGCAACCAAGGGGGCAAGTGTGTGTCTGTGTGTGCCTGCAACCAAGGGGGCAAGTGTGTGTCTGTGTGTGCCTGCAACCAAGGGGACAAGTCTGTGTGTGAGAGAGACTGCAACCAAGGGGGCAAGTGTGTGTGTGTGAGAGACTGCAAGCAAGGGGGCAAGTGTGTGTGTGTGTGTGACTGCAAGCAAGGGGGCAAGTGTGTGTCTGTGTGTGCCTGCAAGCAAGGGGGCAAGTGTGTGTGTGAGAGAGACTGCAAGCAAGGGGCAAGTGTGTGTGTGTGTGTGTGTGTGTGTGTGTGTGTGTGTGACTGCAAGCAAGGGGGCAAGTGTGTGTGTGTGTGTGTGTGACTGCAATCAAGGGGGCAAGTGTGTGTGTGTGAGACTGCAAGCAAGGGGGCAAGTGTGTGTGTGAGACTGCAAGCAAGGGGACAAGTGTGTGTGTGTGTGAGACTGCAAGCAAGGGGGCAAGTGTGTGTCTGTGTGTGAGACAGACTGCAAGCAACGGGGGCAAGTGTGTGTTGTGTGTGTGACTGCAAGCAAGGGGCCAAGTGTGTGTGTGCCTGCAAGCAAGGAGGCAAGTGTGTGTCTGTGTGTGACTGCAATCTTCTAATGAGTATAATGCCTAAATGAATTCCATTTCAGATATTTTTGTTTGGGTACCTATATTGTAGCACAGCTGTAACACTAAAGTATCTTAATTTCTTCCACCTAGTCTTGATAGAATGTTCTTAGTTGTCTATAACAAATGGTTTTAACTGTTTCCCAGAATTTATAAAAATGTAACATACCTCAGTACAGGTAGATACATGTTCATATTTTCACACTATATTATCTTTTGACTGAAATATCACCAAATAATACATAACAGTTTGTAAAACTGTACTTTGCTAGTAACTGCTCCCCTCATTCACAGCCTGGAAGTAAGTAAATCAAGCTGTGATATGGTGTTTATCCACTGACAGCTTTTCTCAGCAATTTCTTTTGGATAGAAATGCCCTCTTCCTGCAGGCTACACTTAATATTGGCGGAAGTAAGCCTGTAAAGGGGTTTTGATTTATTTCACCATCAAACGTATGTTTGTTTACTGGACTTTGATCTCTTTAATCCAGCTTCTAGTTTTTGCTTTCCTCCTGTGATTCCATTCAAATGACTCTACACCAGACTGTTTGTGACCTGCTGTGTGCTTTAAAGAGATCTTGCAGAAGTGCTGTGCTGCAGTTTCCTTATGTACCATTCGTCTTGCATAGCATTATCTGTATTAAGTAGGTGTATTTTTGTCATTTCTCCTTCTATGCTGCAAAAGTAACTCAGTTTGTTCTTGTGCTTAAAAAGCTCTTATGTGACATTATACATGTTAGTACTTTGATTATGTTTTACTTTGTGAGATAGAAGAGGTTTGGTTTAAGGGACATAGCAGTTTCATATGAAGCTGCACCTGTTAGTATAGACATGCAAGGAGCAAGAGTGACGAGAAAATTGTTACTTAATACCATACATCTTAACTCTGATAAATACCTACTTGCAGCGATGCAGCAAACTGAATATCAGCTACAGAGTGTGTAGGGGGGCAAGTGTGTGTGTGAGAGAGAGACTGCAAGCAAGGGGGCAAGTGTGTGTGTGAGAAAGACTGCAAGCAAGGGGGCAAGTGTGTGTGTGTGACTGCAAGCAAGGGGGCAAGTGTGTGTGTGTGACTGCAAGCAAGGGGGCAAGTGTGTGTGGGAGACTGCAAGCAAGGGGGCAAGTCTGTGTGTGTGTGTGACTGCAAGCAAGGGGACAAGTCTGTCTGTGTGTGTGACTGCAAGCAAGGGGACAAGTCTGTCTGTGTGTGTGACTGTGTGTGAGACTCCAATTAAGGCTTCTTGTTTTTGGGATTGTTCTCTCAAATTTTGTGGTTTTCTGTCAAATCTTTTCGGAATAAAGTCACTAAATGAGACACTGAGTTTCCCTCCCCAGAAATGTCAATTTTGGAAGAAAACATGGAGGGTTTACAAATTAATTTTCTGTACTAATCTAGTTAGGGATTACTTTCATTTCAGAAATGCATGTAGATTTTTTTTATTTTATCAGCTGCTCAAGTTAGCAGTACTAATATTAAAAGGTGCCCCTTCTTTCACAGGTTCCCAGCTGTATTGTGTGGCTATTTTATCTTTTTGCATCACATTTTTGGTCCATTTAACATAAATTTGTTGGGGGGGGGGGGGTTGGGACAATTAGTGGCAAATCATTATAGAATGAAGATAAAAAAATGACAGACATTTCAGTTTCAGATTTCATATACTTTAGAAAATTCATACTAATGCAAGACCTACCATTTCATAATCTTTCAAAGTTTATAAGAGCAATAATCCTACTTCTATTTGTGCCTTTGTCCCACTTCTATGTATGGCTATGTCCTGATTTCTTGCGATGAGGTTTATGGGTATGACGTCTCAGGACCATCGCTGTCAGCCAGAGACATTTCCAGTTGTGACATACTTGTTGCGTCCAACTGCCCCATGTACTGACTCTCAATGTGTCAAAGCAAGGCGAGGAGCAGTTATGCAGTTTAAATGTGCAGAGTATCCCCCCTTCCAAGGTAGACACAAGTACTACAATGGCTTTTCATCTCTCCTTGATTTTGCAGGATGTTCTGGTTTCTGTCATGTTTTTATACTGTTGATTTATGCTTACTAATCAGAAAGTGCCTGTTGCTCTGTGTTTAAGTAGCAATGCTGTAATGGCCATCTGGTAAGACTGGTAATCTTGTCTGAGATTGTAGGATGCAAGTACGTTGCAATAAGCATTCTGTTAAAGAACTGCCAACATTGAAAGCCTTTCTGTTGTTGCCATGCAGAGAATTCTTGCGTAACTAGATAACATATAAGCCTGGGGTATTGAAATGCATATGACTGTCTTTGTACAAAAAGACAGGATTACATTATTTTAAGAGCTCATTACAGGATTTATCTGTAAACTAAACAGAATGCCAATCGATATCATGTGTGCTCCATATCCTATGCAGTAATCCCTTAAGCAGTGTATTGTGAGCTTGTTTCCTGTTTGTTTTTCAGTTTTTACTGTGATCATGTTTTCCCCATGAAACACATAGAGAGTTGTTGTCAGGCAGCAGATTTTTTTGGATAAGCAACATTTCTACAAGTGGAGGTATCAGAGATTGCTAGTTTCCGCATGTTACTTGGTAGTTTAATAAAGCTGAATATAAATTATAATTAGAACTGGAGTACAAGGAGAAGTGGTTTGCGTTTAGGGCTGCTTGTTTTGCTTAGACTTGATTTTGACTAGACTTGTGATTGAAATGTTCTGAATTGGCCGGTATTGTCTTTATTGGTGAATGCATTATGTTTCACTGTTTTCAGGAATGTTTTAAACAAAATTATCTGGCATGGGCTAAATGTATTATCTTTGAATGTCGGTTTCAGTGCTGCCTCAATGCCCAGATTCTGACTGCAAGCAAGGGGCAAGTGTGTCTGTGTGAAGTGAGTGAGTGAAGTGGGTGCAGTACATTGCACACAAACACATTGCCTGACTATTAAAATCTGGTATGAAGAACACATTGTGTACAAAAACAGACAATATACAAACTACAATTCAAAGTTGTTTGTCAGGACCACCCAACAGATATCACTGACGTATATCTCTTTCTTTAAATGGAGGGTGCTACATTGTGTCTTTGTGCACTGGAAATAAAATTCAACGTAGTGATTTACTAACGCGGTGTCATACAGGTGCATTTCAATTAGCAAGTAAAAAAATCAACGTGTTGATTTAATAACACGGTGTCATACAGGTGCATTTCGATTAGCAAGTATTACCGTTGCATGGAATGTTTGGAAATCTGAATACATGCATGTATGCCATGGCCCTATCTGCCAGCCCAAGGCTGAAGTTTCTACATCAGCTGCAAGAGTGAAATTTCTTTGAGGGTTTGAGAACAGTGGCAAAAAGTGTCATTTTCAAGGGTATGGGAACTGGAATGGCCAGCATGTTCACATTGTGGGACCATTGCTTTTGCCTAACACTACCTCTGGAATGCAAAATCTGTAGTACTACAGTCTTGCCACATGTTAACAGTACTTCAGTCTCACTGCACAATTGTCTGTATTCTCAACCTACATTTGCCTATTGCCACAATTGGTTCAAAGGACACGTAGGTCTACATCTACATTTGTTTTCTACCTGTGGCCTGTAATTCTTATGTTAAGTTTTAGTTCTGTTTTGTTGCAGTTGACCTTCCCATAACCAGTACATTGTGTATTCTGTGTTGTCTGGAAGATCATCGGCTTATATTTCTGCAACTGCGTTGTATGTGATCATGCTATGGCTTCTGGACAGCTGATTCTACTTACATTCCCTCTTTTGTAATGTGATTACATGCCTTCTGATATATATATAGTTATAGCTTACTTTGCCCATTACCAAACTGAAACACTGTCAATGGTGTCTTCAGTGAGGGTGATTGATTTTTCGGCCAGTCTGCTATATATATGGACGTATACATGCATGTGATATTGGGAAAACTGAACACATGTATTTTTTCTGCATTGGACAATTCTCATGCATTTCTTTATGCTCTTTATTCTCTCCCACATTGTAACAGTACTCATGGCTGGGCACAGTCAAAGTAGTGCAAGACAGGGATATCAATTTGAGCCCAGGTATCGACCTGGAGAGCCAAGGAAGCAGCGCCGTTCGTGCAACAGTGGTGAGAATGAACAGCCTTCTCCGGACCCTGATTACAGCAGTCTGTCAAGTATGACATGGTGCTTATGTGGCAAATGCACAATGATGACCACGTCGCGTGAATGCCTATGTTGTGTGTCTTCCCCATGAGCAAATGAAAAATGGGCAGAAATAACTTCAGCATCAGATCACACTGCATGCATAACTGTGCAGCCACAGTTTGACTCGGCATGCCTTTATACACACGTTTTACAAACTATATTCAGGCTTCTGTGTCAGCGTAGAGGGCGTTACCAACCACCGCAGTAGACAAACAAGTACATTGTCTGTGTGTGTCTGTCTGGTTGTGTGTGTGTCTGTGTGTGTCTGTGTGTATGTCTGTCTGTGTGTGTGTCCATCTGTCTGTGTCCATCTGTGTGTGTGTCCATCTGTCTGTGTGTCTGTCTGTGTCCGTCTGTCTGTGTGTGTGTGTGTCTGTCTGTCTGTCTGTGTGTCTGTCTGACCACAGGAATGGTCTGTATTTCAGGTTGTACCGGGTTGTGGTGTACCGTGCATACATGTTGTGGGTGCATAACAATCGAAGGCTGGGATTTGGAAATCGAATGGGGCTTCCCGCTTGTGTAGTGTCGCGAATTCGAGCACAGCTTCCATGTACACAGGATTTAAACCTTTTGAGGGACTATGGATTTTTTCAGAACACTGACATGTCGATTAAAGTCTTATTACTATAGCTATGCATTGTTGGTCACAATTGACAAAAAGGCTTTTACTTTTCAAATCCTGTATACCCTACCTTATTTTGAAATTTGTGTACTAATAAAGTGTGTGAATCATTATGACTTGGATACTTAATGTTTCATGTGTGCATCTGTCAACCATCAACTTAAATTAACAGTGCTCTGAGAGCAGAGTACATATTTACAGCCCTTTTCACTGTTGTACATCATCATGGTGATTGTGTCTTTTTACAGCAATATTTGCACAACTTGCAATCCTTGGCGAATGTCCACCAGTGCAACTGTTGCCATCCTTCACGCCATGCAAACTAAATGTATTTCATCCTCGAAGTGCTTTTTAATTCTGTACTGGTTCGGCCACACTGCCTATACAAGACTAATGAATCCCTAAGGTTTTTGGCTGCGGCAGTTACCATACGATCAGTATATGCCAAGCTTCGTGATTTCATTTATTTGTAGCACAAAGTGTTTTTGTGGTAAGGGAAGAAATTCACCTGAATTAAAACTCCTTTAACATCGCTCATGTAGAAAAGTAGATTTTTACAGTGCCCTGGTTTGAATCAGAGGAATTGTCAACTTCCATCTGTCGTGTAAAGGCTGGAAGCAAAGATAAACTTTGATCGCAGAGAAAATAAGGTGGATGAAAGTGACACTGGCAAATGTATTTCATGACTGTCACATGAAGGCAGCCATTATTAAAGTTGGATATTTCATTGAACATCGATTCGAACCGTTGAAGTCTTACAGGTTGTACCAATATCATGCAGTGTAACCAGTTTACCATGAATTAATTGTGTGATTCCTGTATGATTTGATATAGTACTTTCTATTTTTATTAGGTGATCGTCAAAATGCCATCCTGCTTTGCAATCAACTGTAGTATGCGCCAAGACAATCAGCCACAGGGGGTATCATTCCATCGGTTTCCACGTGACATTAACCTGTGTAGACAGTGGGTGATTAACTGTGGTAGAGATGCTGGTAGCATACAGAAGTTTTCTAAGGAAGCGTTGAGTAGTGCAAAGCCACGACATTTCCTCTGCTCCAAATACTTTGAGGAGAGAGCTACTTCCTGATGAGATGAAGCCCAAGCGACCAATTCGGAGATTAATAAAAGGGGCAGTACCATCAATTTTCTCTCTTTCGACCAGCAAGACACGAACATCTTCAGTACATCGGCTGCAGCAGAAACAGCAGCACAAGGTGAGAACATCACTGGAGCACTGAAAGGTTTAATCAGTCTACTGTAATTTGCTTAGTGAGATACTGGCACTGCATGCGTTTACATTTGCAACAGTTAATGGATATACTTTTTCCATGCAGCTTATTGAAGACCTTCTGAGTACAACGCAGCTTACATTGCAAGACCTTGTGACAGAGCAACGGTCTGTCCAACGCAAGGTGAGTGTAATTGTATTGCCTCTTCAGCATACAAATCATTAGTCACTACTCAGGTGAATGTAATTTTAATGAGCCATACTTTTTGTATCTGTTGCAGAGTAATAAGCATGTCCAGCTACAGAATCAAAGGGATGCAGATAATGATGCATCAAGACACATGGTGGAAGACCGAATGGAAGACTGTCAAGCGCGTCAAGAATCTGTGGAAGTAAGTTTTGATGAAAAGCTAGAGTAATACGTGAGTGTAGATAAGCATTTAGTCTACTGGTTGTGTTATGGTTGTCTGAGTAATAAAATTAAAAATTTTTTATGGAGTTCGTTATGAGTCCCTTGACTATATTGACTCAGGATCACAGCGATCAAAATGCTTATGCTGTCATGGCAGAGATAATGTGTATATAGTTTACTTTGTCATTAGTCAAGCATTGACTGATTAACACTTGTCATGTGATTGTAGGTTCAAGCAACTGATTTGTATGAAGAGGTAGTCGAAGGCACGGAAGTATACGCAATGGAGATTGGGATTTGCAGTCAGAGTAGAGCTGCATGCCAGACAAAGTTTCGCCAAAAGAAAGGTAGCAGCATAGGAATTCAAGTCAAGCTAATGGACCTTCAAACAGTACCACGCACTATGATTGCTGCAGCTGTACAGGTTCCAGAAGTAGGAGTCTCACCACTGATAGACCACACATACTTTAAAAAATCCAAGGTTGTATAAACAGAATTGAGTGAGGCCGGACCAGAACAGCACAGTTTCACTAATGACAATCATCACCTGAGTGAGAGTACATGTCACAATGAAAAGGATGAAAGTTGCACTGAAGAGGCCACATGTAGCTCCAGTGCATACACCGCTGTGGAGATGACAGATTGCAGTACTCCGGTCAAGCTACAAAAGGATGTCCATAACATGAGCATGCATCGCACCTCCTCATTTTCTCAGTGGACAGATGATGTGGAAAAGGATCCAGACTGGTTGTACACTTCTGACAACTTGTCTACGTCAGAGATGGAAGACACAGTGCTGGAACAGGATGAAGACGAGAAGATGGTAAGTGAATCAAAGTTCATTGTGTTTGAGTCCTGCCTGGATTACGTATTGTTAAAACTGACCTGTCCACAATGCCACACACCAGCTGTGGAACTGAGGAAAGTGAAGTTGGGATCCTATGTCTCGGTGAATGTATCATGCATTAGTGAACACGAAGTTCTGCATTGGGAAAGTCAACCATTAATAGGCCGAATGCCAGCTGGCAAGCTTCTACTGGCATCATCTGTACTTTTCAGTGGAAGTACATATGCACATATAGCGTGATTCAGTGCTTATCTAGGACTTGAATTTATAAGTGAAACCACATTCTATTCTATTCAACGAGAGTATTTATTCCCAGTTTTGCAGCATACTTGGACACAGCATCAGACTCGTCTGCTAGAAGATGCAATGGGTAAGGAAGTAAGGTTAGCTGGAGATGGGTGGTGTGATAGTCCAGGTTATTCTGCCAAGTACTGCTGCTATAGCATGATGGAGCTGGATTCTGGATTCATTGTTGATTTCTGTCTGGAGCAGGTCTGCAGAGGTGTATCCTCGGTGGCACTGGAGAAGAAAGCTTTTAAGAAGTGCATGAAAAACTTGCTGGATAAAAATGTTAATGTAAGCTTTGTGGCAACAGACAGACATCCTGGGATAAGGTTATTGATGTGCACAGAATTTCCAAAGGTGGATCATCAGTTTGATGTGTGGCATATGACAAAAAATTTGACTAAGAAAATCACTGAAGCTGGGAAAAGGAGAGGCAAGCAAGACTTACTGCAGTGGTGCCACAGTATTTCAAATCACCTGTGGTGGTGTGCTGAAACATGTGAAGGGGATTAAGTAGCACTAGAGGAGAAATGGTTGTCATTGCTCTACCATGTAACCGACCAACACAGTTGGGATGGTGGCAAGAACGTTTCCTGTTGTGGACATGAAATGCCACTCATCAATGGAGATGAGACAAAGTGGCTGGAAGAAGATGATGCCTGTCACAGTGCAATGAAGAGAATTATTGCAAACAAATTTCTCATTAAAGATTTGAAGCACATCACCAAATTCTGCCACACTGGTGACCTTGAGGTGTTCCATGCAATACTATGCAAGTATTGCCCCAAGTTTGAGCACTTTAGTTTTGCAGGAATGAAAGCAAGAATCATACTTACCATCCTAGATCATAACGAGAACCTTCATTGTGAGCAAGCAATGGTGAGATTCTCTACAAAGAAGTCAGCAGCAAAGGGAGAGCTAAGGTATCGCGTGGTGTACCGTAAAGCAAAACAGGAATGGGTAGCCAAACCAATATTTGAGAAAAGAAAGTTTGACTACATATATGACCTGATGTTGGAAGTTATAAAAGCTAAGCGAGGCATCTTGGAAACGCAACCCATGTCTATACCTGACATACCAAAGAATATTGCTAGGTGTGAATGTCCTGAGAAGACTATGGTGATTGCTAGACATATTTCACGATTTGGTGACTGTTGTAAACATCCAGGTTGAAACAGCACATTTACTACTGTGGACTGGGTAAGTTAAATTGTGACAATTTTTTTCGATTAACCTAATTTGGACTAATAATATCCCCAGCTATTGATGGTAATAGGTGATACTACCCCTATACCCTAAATAGCTCACTACAGTTAAAGTAAATTAACTGTTTTATGTGGTTCTAAGCACTGCTACAATATGCAAGATCACCCCTGATTGACCAGTTAAAAGTGACACCCATTGGGATGCACCCGTGCATTCTGTACAGCTTTAGAGATCTTACTGGAACTGGCACACTGGTGGGGCATACCTCAAATGCACCTGTTCGCCTTTTCCAACAGGCAATTTGGCTGGCATTGCAGCAGGACAACAGAATCAAAGCCAGTGATAAGTGATGCCATCTCCACCTCTTGGCAGGGGAAATGTCTGCATGGTTTACCACCCTTCCCATTATTTCCAAATGTGCAGCTGAAAATTAAGTCAGACAAAGCATACATCTTTATGTCGACTCACTACTGGCCAAGACAGCACCGGTTCCCTCTCTCTGGTCAATCACGCCAAGTTACCACACTCAGTGGACCAACTAAACACTTGGAGTGATCAGAGATGAACAAGGAAATCTTGCCTATCAAAGAGGAAAATATTTTCCATAAGTTTCCACAAGTTTTACAAGGTTTTTCGAGACCAAGGAAAGTGACATCCGTCTAATCCTGTCTTGTGTATTAACGAATAAAGACAGGTGCATAATGAGCTATAAAAGGACATTTTTTCGATATCTCTGCTTGTCGCACCCTGGATGCACCATTATCATACAGACTATCTTCAAAACCTTCAGGAAAGGGGTTCTCCATCTGAAGACCCCATATGAAATGGACACCTGCATGGGTTCTTTAACTAGAAGTAAAAAATACTCAACAGAGCCCCCTTTGACCCAGATGTTTACACATGAAGCAATGACATTTGATGGGCTGTAACCTCACACTGGAGAGTCTCCCATCTAGTCGATGTAATGCTTTCGCTCAGGACCAAACCGTCCTTCATGGCAATGCTGATTGACCTATTCCTGAACCAGGCCATACACCGACCCACTTTTTCACCCTTAAATCGCACGGTGATAGGAACAATTATCCATACTCTGGATGTTCAGACTAATTGGGTTTTATGCCCATAACACAGAGTGTAAAACAGTTGAGGATTTTGTCTCTTTGCACCCCCTGGCTGTGTGGAAAGTAGTGGTCATACTGCACATTTCAGCCTCTTTTCTCCAAGGTAATTACATTTGGCTTCCTGTACCATGGAAACACATTGCATGGAAGTATTACAGCTCACTACAGAAGAGCGATGGCCTCTTCAGGAGAGTTAAGGAACATGACACCAATGCTATCATTGAAGTAGCTAGTTGTTCCTTAGTTCAGACTTTATGTAAAAAAATGAAAGCTGAACAAAATCACAATGGCCAGAGCCAGACTGGCCCGGGCTGTTTTCCAGGGTTTCCTAGGGAAACATCTAGCAGACCAGAGACTTCATGGTGAGCTGCGGATGGCAACCATGTGGAATAGTACAACAGTGGAATTGGAGGACATCAAAGCTGTGTGAATTGTTACCAGAAAGATGTCCATATCTTCCATGTTGCAGTATTCCTTCACACCCTCCCCATCCTGTGATTGTGCACTTGCTCCTGTGGGTGGCAGTGGACGGACTATGCCATTTGTTGGCCTGGCTCCTAATGGTGATTCTGTTATTAGGGCTGGTGTGTGTGGACATCAGTTTCATAGCCCATGTTCACAGAGCTACACAAAGTGCAGAGGCACGTAGTACGGAAACATTGGAGTAGTGGCCATGATGTAGGCGAAACATAGGGAACCACATGTAAAATAATGCAACATGGCAGAGAATGACACTTATGTTTACAATTTTAAGAAAATATTCTTTCCAAACTAGCTGTAAAGAGATACAGTGATGAGTTGATCAGACATGCAGTGGGTGTCTCCTCCACATGTGATGGCACATAGTGTAGAAGAAAATGTCCATAGATCCTGGTCCTTAAATGTGGTAAGGGTAGGTGACTGTTTGCGAGCATCTAACCAATATGACACTTCAGAGGAACGGTTAGGATGCAGGCTTTAGAGTTGTCTAAACTGGGTGTAGTTGCCAGGTAAGAGGATAACAGCAAGGCCTAAGGTAAGGTTTGTGGTAGAGGACATGCAAGTGGTGTGTGTGACACAAGATGCAGAGGACAGGACAAAAGGAAAAGGGATATGCTGTAGCGACCCCCAACAGGAACAGCCAAAGGAGTACGTCCATTGCCATTTGAATACAGATTAATCCATTGCCATTTGAATACAGATTAATCCATTGCCATTTGAATACAGATTAATCCAAACTTTAATGATTAGTTATTCTGAAGTTTGACAGACTATCAATGATTTGGCACATGTAAACTGTGATAACTAAGAAGTGATGTTTGGCTACAATTTGATTCATGCAACAATGACTTTGTCTCTTGTGTTCAATACAATGTCTAACATGGTGCTATGATGAATTCATGTGATGTGAAAAGGAGTCTACAAATGTGTTATGCATGATTTGTGATGTGTAATTTTAACAGTTTTCCTGACTCGATGAATAGAGTTTAACCGGATGACTGGTTCTTGAGTTGGTAACGGATGGAATCGATAAGCTATGTAAGGTAGAATTGTATTAATGCCAGTGTATGGACTGGCTATTGCATGCAGTCACTGTAAATGTATATTTTTGGCTTGAACTGTGAACGGTATGATTACAGTCCTGCACATTCTGCCCTTGGAAAGTGCCATGTTCAATGGAATAACAATCCTTTCATGAAATAGTGAAGCATTCATGTATGGAGTAGCACTGAGGGAGCAGGCAGTAAAGTAAGGCATAGTCATTTGTAACAAGTTGGTCCGGTTGATGAAGCACATGTAAATAAAAACCTGTTTCTTCTGCTTGTCGGTCATTTGGGAACAAGTATCTAAGCATGCAAGTTGGACATTTTGAGGTACATGGTGTTCCTGCTGTTGAGCAGTTGGGGCTCTGGACAAGTACAAACAATTATAGAATATCCGTACTGGTATTATGAAGTGATACTAAATCTTTCTGAAATAGTGACTTGGATGTGTGCTGTTAGGATTAATTAAAATAACAAAGGTCAATCAATTGGCATAAGTTCTTGTGTAAGATCTGTCATGCTGTGCAGATGTAAACCAAGAGACGACTAATCTTGTGGAATGTCTTGTATTAGCCCGGATTTGCAGTAGGGGTTGTGTGAATGATGGAGCAGTATGGAGTTGTGTATGATTCCTTTTTATTTTTCGGCAGCTGGAGCTTATACAGTGTGTCTAGTAAGGACTGGTCCTCGGTGAATAAATGTCGGCATGTAGAGTAATTTGCTAGGCAAGCGTCGCATGTATCTGGAAGCCTGTTAGATGCAGGGGTGTAATGATAGTGGTGATGTGAGTGGATCAGGCTGTAGATGGAAGTATTGTGGCGTGAGTGGACCTCTGTGATGCTGGCTATCTTGACGAGGTACAGAGGCTTTTCACAACAGTGCTGTGGGAATTGTCACTTTTGCACATTGTAAACCAAAACCAGCTTATCTGTATGTCATTTATGATGGATCAGTTGACTTCTGGCACATTTTGCAAAATGAAATGGTATTTGATTACTGTAGATTTGTAAGGTCCATTAAAATCATAACTGTTTTAGAGGTGCCGGATCTTCATTATGCTGCAGTCTTAATGTATACAGGGGTATATTTATAGAGATAAATGGATAGAGCGCATACTTATTTGTAAATGGAGATACTGTAATTAAAGCAAAATATGTAGTGAGACCATGCATAATAACTGGTGAAATTCTGAGTAAACCAACATATGATGGAGTATATGTAGTTGATTTGGGTTGTAATTGTAGATATGGTTGGAAACACACAATTGCCCGTTGCTGGAACTGTGAAAGTCCAGCAAAAAAAAGCAGACTATAATCTCACTATTCTGAAGAGCCCTACCAATATGTAACAAAGTACAGGCAGAAGTACAGTAACAGCTACAAAAAGTAAGAGCATAAATTTGCAATGACCATGCATAGACATTAATTGCATGTTTTTACATAAACAGATGTCTGGCACAATTAAACAGTACAACAAATTACAAGTGGTATGCACTACCATAATTTTTTTTTTAAATATTGACTCAAAAAAGCATGTGGGTGCTGTCATGCAAGTCTGAAATTTCATGTTTATAGTGTATCATTTGTTAGCTATTTAAACAAACAGGAAGGGAAAATAAGTGGCAGATTGATGCTTTGCAAAGCAGGGATTATTGCCAGTGCTATGTAGCTTGGTTTTAAATTTGACAGGAGTAGTGCAACAAGAAAAGTCTCCCACTGTAAGGAGGGAAAGGCTGACAAGCAAACAGTACATTAGTCTGGTCACCTGATGTGAGCTGTCAATCACACTCAGATAATGGGTCAAATTACCCTTAGCTCTTTGACAGCTAGGGAAGGTAGGTGTGAAGTGGGAGGGGAGATTCCTTGAAGAGCTAGATTTCAGCCTTCACAAAAGAAAGCAACTTAGCATTTCTAAGATGAAAGAGCTATAAAATGCACTTTTCAGTTCTGTTCTGTAGCATTTGCACTGCTTGTGTTTGAAGTGGTCATTGAAAAAGGATAACATTTTAACCAAAAGTAGGGGATTTTGAGACTGCAGTGAATGCCTGTTAAGTCAATGAAGTGACAGCAGCTTAAGGCAAAATGTGGCAGATCTGATGCAATTTTTTGGAGACAAATAATGCATTCTGGGATATAGACAGTTTGAATTTTTTCAATATGCCAGACCCCATGTGGTCAGAGTCAGAAATTGCATCTAAAAAATATCTAAAAAGCTCAAAATAGTCTCAGAGTGCCGTTAAAATGTAGGAAACATCAAACCATGATGAAATTAATATGTTTTTTTGAGTCTGAGGGTGCAGTTGTCCTTTAAATAATCTGTTGATTAAGAAGCTATTTGAGTCTCCTATTCTTTACAAAAACACTTTATACTGATCAAATCATTAAGCCCAGGGTAACAATCAGCCCTTAACTAATTTCCCATTTGGCTTCCTTCATTTCTAATTTGAAGAGTCCAAAGAACACAATAAGGCAGAGGACTCCACTTAGAGCTGGTCAAGTCTTTTATTCAATAAAATCAGAAATAAAACCATGTATAAGCACTTTCAGGCTACACGCCCTTCATCAGATGACAAAGAACATCACAAAAGACCATTTTTAAAATACAGAGCAACCAATCAGCTTTCAATATTTTACCCTCCTTTTCTTAAGGATGGGTTTTAAAGGTACAACAGCATTAATACCTGGTGGTTTATCCGCCCCAAGTCTTATAATCCATCTAGTTTCTGCACTTTCGGTATCACTGAACAAATCACCTGCTCTAACATGGGGAGTAATCATTTGTATTGCTATAAACAGAAATGTATGATTCAAATTCACTCTTACATGTTGAGCTAGTGCATTATGTTCATTGGAATGCTTAATATCTGATATATGTTGGAATATCCTTGTCTTAAACATTGTATTGGTCTTACCTACATAATATGATTCACAATTCTGACACACGGTTATATACACTAAATTCTTTGTTCTACAATCAGCGTATCCCTTAAATGTGTATTGTCTACCTGTCCTTGGATGTATAAATGTATGTTCTTGCAGAATATATTTACATGTTCTACACTGGTGGCAAGGATATGTACCTATCTTCCTTGTAAGCAAATTACCCTTTACATAATGCTTAGGTTCTTTACAAAGTATATCTTTCAAGTTCTTATTTTTCCTAAACACAAAATTTGGTGTAATATCTAAAATCTCCTTCAACTTCGGATCCGTGTGTAGCACCTGACAATGATGTTTAATAATTTCGCAAATGTTACCCAAATCACTACTGTATGTGAGTACCATATTAGTTCTGCCTTTATCCTCAAATGATATCCCCTGTTGTTCATTATTTGCAGTGTTTCCACCCACTCTATTGAGCCAAGGTCTGCGATGTTATTACGTTTGATCTTACTACTTCTTATTAAGGATTCTAGCCTATCACACTTATAGCCCCTCAACATTAAATTATTCTGAGGGTTGTCCACCTCTTTATGAAATTTAGCATCCTCACTACATAGTCTTGAAATCCCATATTCTTGCCCTTTGACTATATTGTCAAAGGTATGACGTGGGTGCATACTATCAAAAGGTAGCAAACTGTTACGCCAACACGTTTTTCTATATAACATTATCAGGCCACCTCCATTTCGGCTAGTTAGGCGTACATCTAAAAAGTCTATAGTTAATTCAGAATAATTGACAGAGAACCTGAAAAATTCAGAACTCCCTTCTAAATAAGCTATAAAAGCTTTCAATTCTTGTTCTGTGTCATGCCATAAAAAGAAAATATTGTCAACAAAACGTACATAAAAACGTAAATTATTAGTCCATGCATGTGTAACTTCAAATATGGTGTTGTCCTCCCAATATGCCAACACTAGGTTGGCATATGAGTTTGGACAGGGTGTGCACATTTTTTTTATTCTTTTTGCAGAGATTTCGTGATCATTCCTACATAAAACACACTGCATGTTGAACAGATACTGACATAAACATCCCCTTCAGTTAAACAACTGTACTGATCATTAGCACCAAAAGTTTTATCAACATGGGCAAAACATACATAAGGTCCCTCATAAATAAACCTACACAATGAACAACCATAACATTTGTATGTACCCTTAGACTTCTGCATACTGTAAATAGTTTGTACAGAATCATAATCATGTTGTTACAATGTTTTTAAAGAAATATTCTTTTTATATATAAACATTTCTTTTTAACCTACTATTCTAAAACGCCCTTTATTGCCTTTTAAAAGATTCCAGTTGTTGCTTATCACACTTCTTATAAGGAAATCGTCAACACACACATCAAAAACATATGCTGGATGATCCCTATCCACCTTGACAAATCTGGGGTATGGTATTGTTAGATCAGACAAGAGACTTCAATAAAATAATTGGAAAATGAACTTCACTATTAGCCAACACTTCTCTAGATGTTCGAACTAAATGATTTTTATCATATCCACATTGCAGAAATAATCCTACAATAAAATCAGTTTTAGACCTGAAATCCACTTCTCTAATGGTCAGTCTCGAAGCCCTTATCATTTGTCCCCGGGGATGTTACGCTCCATAAATAGGGGGTGGTGACTTCTAAAATGTAAATAATTACTAGAAAAACTCTTTTTAAAATGATATACTTTACTATTAAATACTTTAATGTCAAGATCCCACTCTAAGGTGATACCCAGAAAATTGACTCTGGTTCCTAAATCACCTACTGAAAATTTCAAAAAATTGACACTCTCATTCATAAGGTCAACAAAGTGAATTCAATCATTGCTAGAACCTTTAAGTATGAAAAATAAATCACCCACAAACCTTTTATGACAAACTACTCTGTGAACCAACTCACTACAAGGTAAAATTTGTTCTCCCACCAACCTAATACTATATTACCATAAGAGGGAGCCACTGCCGAACCCGTAACATTACCTTCCTTTTGCCTATAATACTTCTTGTTAAAAAAATAGTGTCTAATATGATTTCCATTAAAGAACAATACACACTGATATCTTGACCTGTGTACCTGGCATACTTAGTAAAATAACTTCGAAAAAATTCTAAACCCACGTCCCTAGGGATACAAGGGAACAATGAAACAATGTCAACTGTAAACATCACCATGTTTTTGTGTCATAGGAACAAGTTGAGGTGAATTTACAAATCTTATTTGGTAAGTCCCAGGAGTCTTTAATATAGAACTTCAGTTATTGAACTAATGGCCTCAGGATCCTGTCCAAAAATAATGAAACACCTTTGGTCACATTGTTTGGAGCCTAAAACAATTGGTCTAACTGGAGGATGAATAGCCTTCTTATGTTCTTTCGGAATAAGAAATAAAACCCATATTTTGGGGTTTTCAATGGCCAAAAATGTAAAGGTTCTAAGTTCTATTTCTGCATTCATAACAAGATCATATAAACAACCAAATATGAACTCATAACTTCTATGTATCTCAACCATAGTAGTTTCCTTATAATCTCCTGGTATAGTCAACACATTTTCCATAGCTTTAACATAATCATTCTGGGTCATAATGACCAACCCACCACCTTTATTGGCTTAATTCCTTAAGTGCTTGTTTTTTTTTACAAGGGACTCAGGTTGAAAGATAAATTGTCAGTTTTTTTTTAGTAAGAATTTTTCGAATTTCATTTTCACAACTTTGTTCAAATACATTTAAAGTGTTATGAAGTATAAGAGTATAAGCTTATCATTTCCTGGTGGTTGTTCCTGGTCTGCTTGCTGCTACTTTTTTTTTTGGGATGGGACAACTCACTCAACTAGTCAATCTGCTTACTCCGTTGGAACAAGGTTCAATCTGTTCTGTTCTTGTAGAGAGAAATTCTTAAAAGCTCACCACGGACCAGGACCATGTTTCTCTTTATGTTGTCGATTGTGGACAATGGACCTTCGGATCTCGGATGCACAAGACAGCACGGAAACCAATTTTTTTTTTCAATACTCCAGCTGCTCTTCGATTCTGCCGAGGGTGTTTAACTCTTCTAGTAACAATGTAATGTTAATGGTGGCACCTGCTAATCCTGTTTTTTTATATTTTTTAAAGAAACCCATTTTTTAAAACCCATTGAACAGTTGAGAGAATCAAAGAGATTTCCTTATACAGGTACAAGACTTTAGAACTTGATAATTTATATTTAAATGAATGTCTTCACAAGCACATTGTTCAAAGGTTTTTACGGGTACACAAAACCCAAACAATGTTATTAGTGTAGTAGTTTCATTCAATTTTCAAAAATTTTTTTGATGAATGTGTTGGTTGGCTGTGGAAGGCCATCATATCATAAACAGAAATGAAATTAAAAATTAACAAAAGACAAAAGACATTTTTTAAAAAAAAAAAAACTGAATCTGATGTTTTATGTTTACTATGATGTTAGGTGGAGGAGGAACAAGAAACAGGAATGGTAAATACTGGTCTCATTGATCTATTATTGGATTTTATTTTATGTACACATTGAATGTGGTATCATATATATAATTATGTAGTAGTATAATTCCCCTGGTCTCTTCTTTGTTCACAAAAGGGTTTTTTTTTTTGTTCCAGTAGGGGGCAGGTAGTAGCAGCTATATTAAAACTCAATTTACAGCATTTGTTTGGTTTCTACCACATGGGCCGTGGTTTTTTATGCTCAAGAAATCTACCTACTACAACCTCTTTGCATTTTCGGGTCATGGTCATGGGACAAGGGGTGGGGCAGTCATTATGGATCAAATATTATATATGAAGCCAATGTATAATCTGTTACAGGATACTACAAAAAATATAACTGCTTTTTAAATTCTTTTCACATTTTCATCATAATTGAATTGAAAAATCATTTTTAGACCAAGACATGGGTGTCACTAAATGATGTGTATTTGATTCTTGAACTACTGGAGTTGGTCCACCTATGCTGACATTATTTTGTCAGTATGGGAGAAAAGTTTTGTCTTCATATAGAATTTTCTAAATATTGGATTCACTATACCAGTTTCTTGATGACATCTGTATCTTTTGGACAGACCCAGTCACTGCATTGATGAGTTTGTAACTTATTTACATTCAACAGCAGGAATAGGAAAATTTGTTCCTACCATTTTTACAATTGCAACTCTACTGGGAGTGGCTACTGTCTGTCGGTGTTTGCCGCAGCTGCCAACTTTGAGAAAGAAGACAAACAAGCGCGAAGAAATGAACATTGTTATTATGAAAGTAACACACCAATACGCACCAATGCACTTGTTGTTATATCAGTTGTTTGTTATGTTTTTTTTTTTATTTTTTTTTTTTTGTTGCAGATTAGGGAGGACATTGGGCAGCATCCCATATCCCAGAGAAATGTGCTGTTCTTCTTCTTCAAAAATCCAAGAATCCTTGAATGATGAATCTATCTATTATTATGCCCTATTTGAAAAAGGGGCAGGGACCATAAGTCAAAGTAAAGTAGAGTCAATCATGTATATAGATTGTATGTTTAACAGTATTTTTTACAACAATAGATTTATATACGTGTATAACTCAGTGGATATTTATTGTCCTTATTTTATGAATATACATACATATATAACTTTTAACTTTAACTATAACCAACATTGATTACAAGGCAACAGGTTAGTATAAGAGCATAAACTGAATGTTTTCTTAAAAGATCGACATCACTAACATATAACTCATTCAATAAATAATTTAAATTTAATTTTCTAGTATACATTTTCAATTTGGTTAACATTTTAACCAAATGGTTCTTACTGTTGTTACAAAATTAAGCCATAACTGTAATAAGCCAATGTGAACCAAAATGAAAGTAACATTGGTATGGTTAAACACCTTAGGAAGAAACTCAATAAATTCAGTGAAAAGTCTACCAGATGATACAATTAATAATACATTGTCAGTAGCAGACAGAAGTTAATTTCCTCCACTAGCAATCGAAAACAAAGCTCTGGTGTCAAAATCATTCAATTGTTCTTTCTTGTTTGACCGTGTACTCTTCCTGTTGGCCTCAATGAACCATAATTGGAACGTCCCCTGCTCTGACAGTTTTTTGAACAACCATTGAGACTGCTGGGCAACACAAAATCAGTCGAATGACCATCAGGTAATAGGGAAATTCAACTATATCTTCCCCTATATATGCTTTTTGACCATCACCTCTATTGGTATCAAAATCATCTATAGAAATAACATACCCAGATGGACCACACCTAAAACCCCTTCCAATAGGTTCTGAAACCCCACTAGAAGCACTAATGCTGTTAACCTTAGAACAATGTTCAGAAATCACATCAGCATGCTGGTAATTATCACCACCAGCAATATTATGTAAATTAACATAATTGAGATGACTGGGAAAATTCTTGCCATGTGAAGATAAACAATAAGCATTACCAGTCTTGTAAGCAACCTTATCTCTAATTATCTTCTTTTGCTTGCAGACAATAACAGTCTTCCCAAACCTTTCCAAAATTGTAAAATATTTTCATAATCCACAACAAATCCGGGAAAAGTCCTAATGACTTTCTTGACATGCCCATCGAGTTTGATAATGTTCTCATGTAAGAAAACCATAATGTTCTTACTGTTGCTAATGAGTAACTGTAAAAATTCTAACCCAGCTGTATTAAAAAAATCAGTTAATTCCAAATAAAAAGTGTCTGAAGACGGGATACCATTAGGAAATGTACTAAAATGTAGACCCTTTGGGAATTCTTAAGTGTCAAACACTGCTCAAAGTACATATTTTCATGGAAAGTGCATGATACCTTTAGAGTTTCCTCTCCAATTCCTACAGACTTTCTTTAAATCGATGTTCCCCGACAACAACATGATGGTCCACCGGCTTCACAAAAAGACTGGAAAAATTCCTGAAGAAATCCATTAGTTGTGTATCCATGGATTTCACTGGTGAAGAAACTCAGTGGTCTGAAAACCACATTGTCTTGGGCAATCAAAGTAGGTTCATCTGTTGACCAAACTTATGACAAGTACGTATTTCACCATTTCTTTAACAGTCTTACAAAAATCATCTGCTTGTGCAGACAATAACATAAAAGTTTTCTGTACCTCTGAAAGAGGAGTCTTAAGACCTTTTAAAGTCATCTCTAGTCTATCTGGAACTGGATAGATAGTCCTATTCAAATGTTCTTCAATGTTAGCCCCAGCCATAAAACAAGAAGACAACAAAATACTACAAAATAGTGTTCCAAGTGATAGAACTAAATAATAAAAAAAAATCACAGCCATTGTATAACTAAATGAAGAACTAAAATCCAGAAAACAGAGTAAAAACATTTTTATTAATCGCTTTCATCCACTCTTAACCACACTTCATCAGACATAAAATACATAGTGCTTCAACACCATTTTATGAAACACCATTAAGAACAGCCACAAATTAATTTACAATTAAACAATTAAAAAATCTGCTGATTAAGTAAAAATTATTTGAGTCTCCTGTTCTTTAAAAATCACTTTAGTTTTATCAACTCATTAAGCCCAGGGTAAGAATCAGCCCTTAACCTTACCCATCCTAGTAAAAACAAAGTGCATGCCTCTGAGCTGAACCACGTTTCAACATTCCACTTTTGCCAGGGAAGAGACAATAGGTTCCACTGTTCTGCTTTCACTTCAGATGGTTGCTGATTTTTATTTTCTCTTTGGTTCGTAAATCCAACCAATGATAGACTGAAATTACAAGTCATCTGTCAAAGGAACCCAACCAATTCTGGTACCACAATACATTCAAAATACATGCATGTTTGCCATCACAAAGATAGAATATTTTTATTTTTAAATGTCTTTTTTTTACAGAAGAATGCTACTGGAGTCCATGCACAGTTGCCTTTATTTTACAGACCATGAGTGAACAGAGCTGCTGTGGAGTCAAGAAGGACAGCTAAGTGTGGGAGAGCTCAGCTTGCACTAAGAAGCAGTTGCCCAATTCCATCCTCTCCTTTCAGATTTGGTCCAAACATGCAAGTAAAATAGCCAGCTCAGTGACTGACTAGCTAAATAAAACTTCTGTGATGTTTCTTTTTTAATTTGACTTTGCCAGATGGGCTGAGGGTAAACAGAATTAAGAATGTGCTTTTTATTTTTATATTTACAAGTGAGTGACTGTGTGACCTAGTACCAATTTATAAAAAGCACTGCTAGTTACCCACAAACAGAATGGCAAATTAAAAAAAAAAATCTTAAATCTGTTTAGATGTGGTACAGACTAGGATACACTGGTAAACTATCAAACTTTACAAAATCTGAAAAATTTTAATGGTGATGAGTTGGTGTCCTTACATATTTGACTACTTATTTCATAGTTAATTATTTTCTCCACTTTTGCTAAATTTCATAATGATGCATTTATAGATATTATAGATATCCTACTTAATGATGCAGTTCTAAAATTTAACAACATCTTTCTAGATGAGTATGGGACGTTTTGACCTCAGACTGTTCTACCTCACTGAAATGGCAAGGCAAGAAAAAAATAACCACAGACATTTTGACAAAGAAAGAAAATGTTATATACAGCTCGTGCATCCATACAGTTACTGAGAAAATGTCAAAGATTACCTCAAAAAAAAAAAAAAACAAGAAAAAAAGAAGTCATGAGGATATATAACTGTTTAAAACATTTGTGTTTGAAATACATATAATAATATTATTAATGTTAATTTAAAATAATATTAATGTTTTCAATGTTAAATAATATTGATTTTAAAGTTGTTAAAAAACTATTAATTACATTAATTATATTTACAAATTAAATAAAACGTTAAATAAATTACCATTTACATATAAAAAGGTTAAATAATATATTAAATTCCTGTGGAAAAAAAATCATGACTGAAATATTAAGCAATAAAATGCTTTTATAAAACTTTAAAAAATGTTTTTAATATAACTGGGGTCAAACTGTCTACTAGCTACTCCCTTAAACAAGAAATGTAAATTTAAACACGAAAGTGTATAAAATTGCATTTGGGTCGAATCATCCGAAATGGAATCATTCTGCTTCCTTCTAGACATCCTTAACTCCCTAGCTCCAATTAGGAAAATAAGGATAAAATCACTCTCTACTCACTGTCTTACACGGGCCAATTGTACTCTAATGTACAAAAGAGATTGTGCTTAGAAAACATGGATAAAAAAAAAATCCCTTACACACACCTCCAAAACTATAAAGAACCCAGGAATCGTACCAAAAAAAACCCAGGTGAATAAACGACAAGAAAATCTTTTACCTTCAGACACAAACAATCACCACTCCAATTCCAAAAAATTCAGCACTATCAACAGGATTCTTCACTCAGAAAATCCTACACCAAATCCCTGCCCTAACAACACTCCACAAGAAACTGCCTCCTTCCTTAACTCATATTTTATCAACTCCATCAGCAAATTAACCCCAAAAGCCTCCAACTGCAACCCCACAACTCCATCCCCACCACTAACAAACCCCCCTTTTCACAAACACCTGTTCCGACTGCTTACATAAAATCTATCCTCAGCAAGCTAAAGCCATGTTCTCCATCAGCTGATAATTCACACACCCACCTTTAAAGCTCGCTGCTAACTCCATAGCTTATCCAATCTCTATACTAATCAACAGATCTATCCAAGTATCTATTGCCCCTGACATCTGAAAAACATTCTACACCATACCACTACATAAAGGAGGAAACTCTAAAGACCCTTCCAATTTCAGGCCCATAGCCATACTGTCCCCACACTCAAAAATCCTTGAAAAATGCAGTCATACTCAACTTCTCAACTATCTAATTCAAGAACATCTTCAATCACCAACCCAACATGGATTTCATCCCAACCACTGTACTGCTACTGCCCTCATATCGTTCACAAATACTTTCACTGAGGCTTAACACAACAACAAACTAGTCCCTTGCCTGTTCCTAGAACTCTCAAAACATTTGACGTCTCACACCTAAAGCTTCTAACAAAACTAGCTGACCTTAACTTCTCAACTCCCCCTCTCAACTGGTGATCCAGTTACCTTACCAACAGGCTTCAGTATGTCAGGTGGCTCACCTCCTACTCCCCTTTCCTCCCTATCCAAACTGGAGTCCCCCAGGGCTCTATTCTTGGACAACTACTTTTCAACAATTTGCTAACAACCTTTACACATCATGCTATCACACCTTTTTTACACAATATGCAGATGACTCTACATTAATCTCTTCTTCAGACAATCTTGCTCAACTTCACACACTTACCCAAAACTCCTTCCTTTCTGTTGAAAACTGGCTTACTGAAAAACAGTTTATATTTAATCCACCCCCCCTCACCAAAAAAACAAATTTTCCTTCCAAAATCTTCTCTCTCTCATCACAAAGCCACCTTTACCATCTCATCACTAAATAACATAATTAATACAGCTGAATCCCATACAAAGCTTCTTGGTATTATCACAGACGATCAGCTAAAATTCGGCTTACACATTCAGCATTGTATCAAAAAGACTAACCAAAAATTAGTTCTGCTTTACAGGAACAAAAATTTCTCAGTACAGAATCCAAACTCTCACTGGCACAGGCATACTTTTTATCCAGCCTCCTTTATGCCTCTCTTATTCTAACAAACCTACAAACTACTCTAACCTCCAAACTAGAACAAACTTATAACAAAATTGCTAGATTTGCCTCAAATCAACCCTACACCTATAACCACTGCCTTTCACTAAAACAACTACAATGGTTAGAATTCCCCTAACAACTCCTTCTATCACAGCTTCTCAATATTCACTCCATCTTCTACCAACTCGCTACCTGCCCTGCTCTCTCTTCTCTAGCATCCTTTTATACTCTAAAACGCACCCTCAAAAGCTCTGATCAACATTTCGTGGAGGTATACAAACTCAAAAGAACCATAGGAAAACCTCTCTATAAATACTCAGTATCTCTTGCCTGGAACAAACTCCCTTACAACATAAGAGTCACTACACACACAAATAGTTTCAAAGAAGCACTAAAAGATACCCTCTCAGACTGGTGGATCTGTACCTGCCATGGCCCTACTTAGCCATCCCCCTCCTTTCCTTTTCTCCTTCTCTCCTCTCCTGCTTGTTACCTTGCTAACACCGCTTACTACATCTCCCCCTAACTCCTAAGCTATCTCACTGCACATCTTATGCTCCTCATCATTAACATTTCAAACACTTTTTTTTCTCTTTCCCTTGTACACTCCCTCATCTCAAATATATTGTAGTTTGAGCATCCATCTGCATACATAAATATGTAATTTTTCTCAAGTTATGTTTTTCTGTACATTTCCTTCTTTTAGACATGATGTTTTTAGCCTCCTGCAAATTTCCCTTTTCTTGGATACTATGTTGTTTCATCCTCCAAAAAGGTCTCCACTTTTCTGCATCTTTCTGACAACACAACTAAGTTATGTTACAATTTATGTCTCAAATTGTATGGTTAATATATGTCTGCTAATAAATGTATTTTCTGAAACTGCATAATCTACATCTGCTAATAATGTATATGTAATGCTCTGGAGCTTTTCTCATCTGCTCGCCACTGAAAATGGGCTTCTGGCTCAGTCGAAATAACCCAGTTAACAAATGTCAAATAAATAATAACAATAATAAACAATTACTGCTGAGGATGAAGTTGTATTCCACTGCATGCTTTCTTTTTTTCTTTTATTACAGTCTGTTTATGAATTATGTTCATTTTGAAAAGTTTCACAGTGATGCATTCACTGACATTAATGCTTAGATTGTACTCACAGTGGGGTTGTAAAGTGTGTTTCGTATAGCTAGTAATTTATTTCATTAAAAGATTAAGGGCCAGATTCATGAATGTCTGCAATAAGTGTAATTTATTTCATTAAAAGATTAAGGGCCAGATTCATGAATGTCTACACTAAGTGTACACAATCTGTATTCAAGAACATCCCTATCACATTTTTTGTGCTGTCTGTTCATTCAGAAAGATTAGATTAAGTGTAGACATACTCCACACATTATGGTAACTTTATGAATCTCCCTCGATATTTAAGGATGCAAGAAAATTAGTAGGAAAACTAAAATTAGCAAGAAGAGGTGTGAGTTATGCCTGTGTTATCTATTCACTCAGAATGGTGTAGGAGTTAATGAATCTAGCCCATAGTGTGTGTGTATATATATATATATATATATATATATATATATATATATATATATATATATATATATACACACACACACACACACACACACACACACACACACACACACACACATATATACACACACACACACACACACACATATATATATATATATATATATATATATATATATACATATATATATATATATATATATATATATATATATATATATATATATATATATACACACACACACAGTTTATATATATATATATATATATATATATATATATATATATATATATATATATACACACACACACACACACAGGCACACAAATATATGAGTCTACTTAAAAATATCTAAACAGCATATAAACAGTCAACTTTATCAACAGTCAAAATATCTAAACTGCAAAATATGTAAACACAAAATACTGACAAAATCAGTTATACTGAGGAAGGGTTTATGCCTTTTCTCCACTGTTGAACGACCTCGAAGTTGATATATAATTAGCAAGGTCTGTGGTGGTGCAACCCTCCACAGGGGTAGGTGGCAACCCCCAGCACCCCCCACATTAACCCCCTGTCCCACAGATTGCAATATTAGGATGCAGATATGCCAGCAAGACCACCCTCTGCGATAAGGTCTCAGCTTGTGAGAAACTTCATTGGTAGGGCAGTCTAAGAATTGAAAAAGCTTACAATGAGGGAAAAATTGCTGTGTTAAGGCTTCCCCCTCGTGTTAATACTTTCTGAATCCCAGACTATATATATTACCATTTTGGGGCACTGCATGCTATCTGTGATGCAATTAATTGTAAAACAATTCTGTATTTTCTGCATTTATGCTTTAAAGTCATTATGTGATGTAAATTGTATTTCCTTAAAGAACAATCAGATAATGATGTATCCTTTGAGGAGAAATTCATACATTTTGGGTTACTAGGTCATTATGAGACCAGCTAAGCATTTTTTCTAGTATAACAGGAAGGCTTTTCTTTGCCGTGGCACATTCCCTAAAGATTTGTTCTAATGTCAAGGAAAAGAGACTCATTGTCCTGGAGAGGAGTCTGAGTACAGAATGTAGCTGTGCTTCAATCAAAGGCGGCACCTCATGCCTGGAGAGCAATTCTAGGTAAGGAAGAATATACCCAAGTACTTAGAGTGGAGAGCTGTAGACAGACTTAACTGTGGGCCTGGAGTTGAATGTTATGGATGTAAGCCCAGCTCATTTGGACCCTGTTGTTAACTGCCCCCCACAGCCCCTCTTAACTAAATATACCAGCTCTGAGATTGCACTACAGTGGGGAAAAGGGCAAATTCCCACTGATGGCCCACTGTTTTTTTCTTTGGGAAAAAATTTGCTAAAATGATCGGTTGAGGGATAGAGATTTCAACAAATAAAGTTTGATGAAGAGGCATTCGTTGAATAGGTCATTTGACAATGTGATATAGACCCGGTTATTTAGACTGACAAACTGCAAAAAAAAAAAAAAAAAAAAAGAACTTGTAAGCTATTAAATTTCACATTTGGTCTTTAAATGCCTATAAGACAGCAACAGTATGATCCTAAACATACTGTTAAATTATGATTACAACTTAACTGTTCACTACTGATAATTTAAAGGGGTACTGACTGTTAATATAAGGAAACAAGTCTAACAAAGTAATCTCAAAATTTCAGAAAAACTCATTAAAGTTATTCAATATGTTTTATCAAATGGTATTTAGTTTAAAACTGAAATGTGTGTATCTAAACCTAAACCAATAGATAACAAGTCAGCATTGCCTTTGAAACACAATGTGACTAATACTCAACTAACTTGTTAATGGGGTGGGAAGAAAGGCCATCTAGTCAAATTTCATATCAGGAAAGAGAACAATGTTCTTGCTATGAATGTGTAAAGGCTAAAAAGTTATCTAAGAAAGAAATATTCATGGGCTGTGATAACATTTATACTGACAGAAATACACATGGAATAAGATAAAATAGATGCAAAACCTATAGAATCGGCATTATGTCATTGTGCAATGACTAAATTAGTAAAAATAAAAAATAAAGTTATGTGCTCACCATAACATTCATCTGCATTGTTGTTCTTCATTTGTCTTCAGCTTGTGGGTTTAGGCACTGACAACAGTGCTGAGCCGGCCATATCCAAGCTATGGTGTCGAAAACTGAGATCCTCCCTTACCCATAACGCCCTTCTCTCCTTCACTACCTTAGATCGATTTTGCCAACACAAGATACCTGACCCAGACCTATAAGCAACAAAGTGACTGCCAACAACACTTAAAAGAGGAGGCACAGAGAGAGAGCAGAAGGCCTCCTCTGCCAAGCCAACTACTCATGGAAAGGGGGAAGGAGGGAGGGAAAGTTGAAGACAAATGAACAACACTGCAGACGGAACATTATGGTGAGTACATAACTTCTTTATCTGACATTGTTTTCATTTGATCTTCAACCTGTGGGACAGAGTCCCCAGCTACGTGAGCCCTGCGTGGCCCAAAGGAAGGATATTCTGAAGCATGGAGGCAACAAAGGAAGCTCTGCTCCTAAATGAAATATCCAATTTGTAATGGGACATAAAGGTGTGAGACCTAGCCCATGTAGCTGTAGCACAAATTTTGTCAACTGGTACCCTGGAGGAGAAAGCTGATGAGGTAGATACAGCCCTGGTGGAATGTGCCTTCACTGAAAAAGGAAGACGAGCACCATGCTTCTGATAAATAAAGGTAATACATTTTGCAACCCAGTTGGCAATGGTTACCTTGGAAACAGGCAATCCCAATCTGGACTTCAAATAAGATATAAACAGCTGATTGGACTTCCTGAAATATTTGGTTCTATCAATATAGAAATTAAGCTGTTGATGTACATCAAGCATGTGTAACTGGTATTCCCCTTTGTTCTTAAATTCTGGAAATAACACAGGAAGACGGATAACCTGATTAATATTCGTCTCTGATGTGACCTTGTGCATGAATGATGGGTTTGGCCTAAGTGAAACACAGTCCTTATGAAAAATGAGGTACGGGGGGTTGAATGCAAAGGGCATGTAATTCAGAAACCCACTTAGATGAAGTCAGAGCTACCAATAAAGCCATTTTTCATGACAGAAACTAAATATCCACCCTTGCAGAGGGCTCAAAGGGAAACGAGACTAGCGCCTGAAGAACAAAAGTTAGGTCTCAAGGAGGAAGCATGTCCTTAATTGGAGGTCGTAAAAAAATATCCATTTAGAAAAGGCCTTGCATACTCTAGAAGCAGCCATAGAAGAATGCTTTAGTCTGACATGATAATGGAATATGGCAGCTAGCTTGACTTTCACTGTAGAGAAACTGGCGCCTTGGTTGAAGATACAAGTCAGAAAGTCTAAAACTGAAGAAACAGATGCAGTAAAGGGATCCACCGAATTGTGGGACACCCAAATGAAAACCTCTTCCATTTACTAGCATAGATCTTCTTGTTGGACGACTTGTGAGTGGAAAGCAAGATATGCTTCACAGAGATGAAAGCCCAGGAACTCTAACCATCACTGAAACTGCAGAAGCCAAGCTGTGAGTTTCAGACTGTCCAGGTCCGAATGAAAATCGCCCTCCGGATTGGAAATCAGATCCAGACATTGATCCAGAATTCAAGGAAGACTGACACTGTGAGACCAAAGGAGGGGAAACCAAACCTGACAAGGGCAGAGAAGGGGGCAATGAGGCTCATATGGCACCTCGAACACTGAGCTTTCTGAAGAAATTCTGACATAAGAGGAAGGGGGAGGGTACGCATACAGCAGGCCAGGGGACCAAGCATGAAGTCGAGAGTGTCTGGGAGTCCCTCCTCTGGAAGGGGAGGGTGTTGGAAGATGAGGCGAAGAGATCGCGGCTTGGTTAACCCTATTTCTTGAAGATCATGTCTGCTACTGACTGTTTCAGAGACCACTCGTAAGGAGACAAAATGGTCCTGCTGAGTTTGTCTGCTAGGATGTTGGAACTCCCCGGAATGTGAGTGGCAACAAGAAAGTGGCCTGAGGAAATTACTCATTCCCTCAATCTCATGGCCTCTCGACAAAGAGGGTAAGATATGGTTCCTCCCTGTTTGTTGATATACCAGACCACTGCCACGTTGTCTGTCTGTATCACAATCATTCCTCGGGGGAGAAAAGAATGCAGTGCCTGCAACACCAGAAGCACTGCCCTCATCTCCAGGACACGGATGCGCAGATTGGACTCTAACACTGACCATGTCCCTTGAACAATCACTCCCAGCCAATGCCCTCCCCGCCCAAGCTGGGAAGCATCCATGGTGACCGTGGCCACTGGAAAGGGAGCCATGAAAGATCAACCTTCTGCTAGATTCTGAATCTCTAACCACCACATTAGGGAGGACTTGCAGATTCTGGTTAGCGGAATAGGATACAACAGTGGCTGGTCCAGAAGCGACCACTGGACTGAGAGCGTCCATTGAAGAACCCACATGTGTAGTCTTGCCAAAAATAAAATGATGGTGGTTGCTGCCATAGATCCCACAGCTTGAAGGATTTGGGCTGATGACAGCTGAGGGGTCTCTAGAAGAATGTTCTCCTGACCCTGGAGAGACTGAATCCTGTCCATGGTAAGAAAGAACTTGCACAGAGAAGTATTCAACAGCACTCTGATGAATTCCAGGGAATGGAGTGGCTCCAGTTTCGATTTGGGAAAATTTATCGTGAAGCCCAAAGTCAAGGCTAACTGAAGGAACTATTCCCTGGCCTGAAGAAGCTGGTGCTTGGTGGGTGTAGCCAGAAGCCAGTCATCCAAGTAGGGGAAAATCTGTATCTCATGCAGCTTTAGATACGCTGCTAGTACTGCTACCACTTTGGTGAACACCCTGGGGGCTGTGGTCAGGCCAAACAGGATCACCCTGAACTGGTAACACCTGGCTCCTGATCAGAAGCGTAGGACCCTCCTGTGATGCTTGTCCATCTTTATGTGGTGTTATGCATCCTGGAGGTCTATCGAGCACATCCAAAAGTCCTTCTGAATTTAGGGAAGAATGGACTGAATGGTAACCATCTGGAACTTGGTCTTGGCGACAAACATGTTCAGGCGGGTGAGATCCAAGATTGGTCTGTGTCCCCCAGTCTTTCTGGGCACCCAAAAGAACTTTGAGTAGATGCCTGATCCGGATAGTTCTGGGGGGACAGATTGGATGACTCGCGTGTTGAGCAGCTTGGAAATTTCCAGTTTGGCTGCCTCCCTGTGGGCGGGTGGAACATCCGGGAGACACTTTCGAGCATTTGGGGGATGAAGAAAGTGAATCAGATAACCCCTGAATATTAATCTTAGAACCCACTGATCCGACGTGATGGCTTTCCAGGCTGATGGATGCAGAGAAAAATGACTCCCAACTGCCTCCTGGGTAGGACAGCCAGACAAGACTTCAGAGTCACTGGAAGGGCCTGTCCAGGCGGAAGTCACGAGACCCTTGTTCTCTAGAAGCCCTCCTGCCCCTAGGGCAGCATCTAAATGAATCATTCCCCAATCTGCCTCTAAGGGAAGAGTCAGCCGGTACGTCTTGATGGAAAGCCCCAGACTTCCGGAACCACAGCCTCTTACTGCCTCTCTGATACCTGGAGGAGGAATGTTGAGGAGTAGAAAAGTGGATTCCAATCGCAGGCAGCGTCTTACCATCCTTCCCACACTTAGCTAAAATATCCTTCACGGATGGACCGAACAAGGAAGATCCATCAATGGGGGCGTTCATGAAGGACACCTTAAAGTGCTTAGAGAAATCACAAAGCTGCATCCAGGCATGACTTCAAGCAGCGATGCCTTAACCAACTTCTCTAGATGTGCCTCCATGGCATAGGAAAGGAGCCTCAAAGAGGTGCTAGAAATAGCTTTGAGAGTGGCCAGTCTACAGGAAAAGATCTTCTTCGCCTTTGCCAACATGGATTCTGGGATAGACGCAGACAACTCCTAGATGAGCGATGTCTGCAGTCTAGTAACATGCACCAAGTAATTCAGTGCCCTCAGAGAGAAGGTTGCCAATGTATAAACATGCTTCCCCAGTCTGTCTATTGCTTTGGATTCCCTGTCAGGCAGATGGACAGAGGAGCTCTCCTGGGCAAGCTCCTTTTTCGTGGTGGCTGTGACCACCAAAGCATCAACAGAGATCTTCTTCTGCCAAAAAGTTCTGTCTGGCAGGGGGCTAAGTATCTTGTTGGGCCGACTGGGTACTGGTGCCATCATGTCCAGTTCCTTCCATGCCATGAGGGCAATAAGGTCTACTAAATGGACCGCAGGGGAGTCACTCAGGAAGTAGATGGGCCTGCGCTGAATGCCTCCAGGAACACTGACTCATCCGGACTGGGCTTTGGGTTAGACCATCCATCCTTCTGATGCAGAATTTCCATGATGTCTCCAAAAGAGACAACATCGGGTGGAGATCAGGGGAAGTCCTCACCTTCTTCCCAGTCAGTGTCTTCATGACAGACTCAGGGGTGGAGTCAATGAGCCTCCTTTTGCACATATGCTTCTGGTGGGCCTCCTTGGGGAAAACTCCAGGGAGGAACTGGAAGCCTGGGGCTCCACAGGGAGAGAAATCTGGAGGGTAGGGGCAGGCTACTGTTGAAGTGGAGGTCTGGAGACGGCGGGTCCAGAGTCCAGCTGTAGAAGAAAAGAATCCGAAGGGGAAGTTATCAAGCATCTTGACATCGAAGTTGAGAGGACCCTCTCCACATCAAACACCAATGGAGCACAGGAGATCGGGGCCACACACGTCTGCACCGAAACACTTGACGCCGGCGGAGCCACAACCCCCAGCCCCATCTGCACTGATGGGGGGAGGTCAGTGCCGAGCTGCTCAGTGCTAAAGCTCGGAGTGGAAGAGAAAGCACTGAAACCCTCGATGCTGACGCCAAACCCTCAGAACCGGTGCCGAGCAAGCTACAACTCTGAGAACGGTAGGTGTTGAAGAAACCAACAATGCCAACGCTGGCCCCCGATGCCGTGAACTCCGGCATCCAAAACACCCAAAGCCCCAGGGCTCGGGAAAGGAGGACACCCTGAAAGGGGCTGGGAAGGACCCCTCGCTTCCATTGGGGAGGGGGAGAGAATGACTCCCAGCTGGATCTGAGCCCGCAGGAACTGTCTCATCAAGTGATCCACTTCCTTCTCTGAGAAACTATGGGACGACCTGGCAGAGGAAGCCACAGAAGCAGGCCTGGAGTGGTGCCTTGATGAGGCTGACTCCGGGAGCTCAGGCGAGAACTTAGGCTGAGGGGAAGGGAAGATAACCTCGGCCTAATCTTAGGAGAAGGTCCAGCAGCAGCAGGGGAAGATTCAAGTCAGTCTCCGCTTCTCTGGGTGCTTGCTGTTGCTGTTAGATTTGTCTCTCTCTCTCTCTCTCTCTCTCTCTCTCTCTCTCTCTCTCTCTCTCTGCCTTCTTGTCCACGTCCCTGCTTTTGCTCTTGGCCGACTTACCAGCAGGTTGAATCCCTAAGCCCACATCAGAAGAACTGGGTAACAAACCCTTTAATATCAGCTTGTTTTGTCTGTCTGCGAGTCTACAAGAAGAAAACCCTGCACAAAGAGAGCACCCAGTGTCTAGGTGAGAAACACCTAAATACACTACACACGTGTGACCATCCGAGGGTGGGAGTTTATATCCACACCCAGTACATTTTTTAAATCGTCCACCCTTTTCAGACTTGTCCAACTTGTTTGCCATGATAACAAGACTGGAAAGGGGAACCTTCCGAACAGAATTACAATGTAAATTTGCTCTATGCAGAATGCGAAGGGTAGGGGAAAGTTCAGAAAGCTATATGAAAAACTTTAATCAGTACCCACATACCAAGAAATCCCAACACTAGATGAAAAAACTCACAACAAGATGGAGCTCAGACAACTTGCTTGTAGCTGGAATAACGGCAAACGAGATCTGAGGTAGTGAAGGAGAGAGGGGCATTGTGGGTAGGGGAGGAGCTCAGTTTTCGGCACCGTAGCTTGGATATGGCCAGCCTGGCACCGCTGTCGATGCCTAAACATACAGGTTGAAGATCAAATGAAGACAGCAATGTCAGATCATCTGATATTTTTGGAAGGCATTGAGCAAAAAGGTATACTACATTCAGGCACTATTGCTACTTTATTTAAAAGTCCCTATGTGTTTACACAGAAACTTAATAACAAGAAGAACGTAGAGACAATCTGTATACACCAAGACAAAAAAGAATATCCCATTACATCTTTAGAATTTCAGACTATCATAGGAAAAAATAATACATCCCGCAGCAGTAGTATCATCCCGAATAAAACCCTGATATTATTATTGGGAAACATTTTCAATGCTTTAAAGACCTGTGAAAGTTATGGGAATAAGTGAAATATTGAAATGATTTGCAGCAGAAAGACAGCAAAGAAGAAAATAATCAACCAAGGGTAGTATTACCTCAGAATGAAAATGGAATGCGAGTGGGGACTGAACCATACTTCCGACAGTCATTTGTAACTACCACATCAGAACAAAAAAGGGCGATAAAACAGAAGCTGCTAAGGGAACTACCATGTGAGTATGGTTATATCATACAAAAACACCCCACCAGCAGTCAGTATCCTGACATAAGAACATACTAGAACACTTGATGCATTAAGATAGTTAAAGATGCCAGAGTTACTACTGAGCAAAACAGAGGAAAATACTGAACAATACACAAAGCAGATGTCAGCTCAAAACACAGGAACAACATAAGTACATAACTAAAAGAAGAAAACCAACAGGCAGTGAAGCAGAATAGCATGAAGAAAAGGCAGGCATATGTCATATGGCACAGTAGTCAAGAACAGAGTCAGTAGAGGGATGGGAGTTATAAATTTAAACATTACAGCCTGAAAATGTCATGAAGCAGGGAATATAGCTGACAAGAATAACTGAAGAGAAAGTAGTTAGGAGTTTTAAGAAATTCACAACCAAAATAATTCTAAGGATGATGATACCTTAGTGAGAGTAACAGACATGACAAAGAATACTTCAAACCTATTTACTCTCACTTTCAACTAAACAATGTTCTCTTATATGCAAAACCACTAAACACACACGAACAAATCCTTATTATACCACAAAGAAGGACTCCGCAGCAACTTGTAGAAAGATTTAATACACTGAGATGTAGTTACATCCAACGATGCAGGATAAACAAGATATACAAATACTGGTCTTTTGTTCTCTCTAGCGCCTCGGCAAACAGCCTTTACAGAGTAAATTATTCCTCAAACTGACATTCACCTCACATTTTATACAACTTCAAATCACTCCTAAGTTAATTACATTCAATTATTCAATCAACCACATCATTTTTAAAAGGATAAAATGTATAAAACACTACACATTTTAAAGCTACAGTTGCTAAAGCAAACTCTTCCAGGAACAATCATAATTCAAACCATACGGTTTAAGCGTGTTACATTTTAATATAAAATATAATTCTTTTTTCCTTAATATTTGTTTTATACATTTATCATTTAAATACTTTGTATTTTCAATACTATCTAGCACTGTGACCCTAAAGTCCTCCATGTTGCCCCCATGATATTTTTGAAAATGCCCTGCCAACGGACTAGTTTCCTTATTTTTCAAGATGTCCCTAACATGTTCCTTAATTCTACATGCTAAGGTTCTTTTTGTCTCTCCCACGTAAAACTTTTTGCATGGGCATTCAATTCCATAAACAACTGCTGTAGAATTGCAATTGTATATTCCCTTCGTTGCAACTGGAATGCCATTCATTTTATCAAATTGTTGTACAATAAACCTACAGATAGCACATTTGCCACATCTTTTAGTTCCCTGATACATAGCTTGTCTATACACTGGCATGTTGGCCATTCTAAACCGGCTATGTACCAAAAAATCTTGTATATTTCTCCCTCTTTTGTAAGAAAAAAATAACATTCTTTTCCGACAAATAATCTACTTCTTTTTTTAATAAATTCCAACTATATAGCACATGTTCCTTAATACTATCTGATAATACAGAAAAGGTAGACACAAAGTATACAGCATCTTTACCCTCTTGGGGTGTCTTCCATGTTCCCCCTCTATTATGTTTACCACATTTTTTAACCTTCTTTAAACTTTCCTTTAGATTGTATTCCTCATAACCTCTTGCTTTAAATTTGTTATAACTTTGTATATACTCCTTTTCTTTAATAATAGGGTTGCTACACAATCTATTTACCCTATTCAACTCTGTATAAGGAATTGCTTTAATAATATGTACTGGATGATAACTGCTACCATGCAGTATAGAACCAGCCCCTTGAAATTTCCTGTGAATTTGATATTCCAACTTATGTTCCTTACAGCCTATTAGTGAAATATCTAGATATTGCACTTTCTGACCATTTTGCAGTCCGTCAAACTTTACACCCATGGTATTATCCTGCATCTCCATTAAAAAATTTTGCACTTCTTGTTGTCCACCTCGACAAATAAACAACAAATCGTCAATAAAACGATAATATCTATATACATGTTTTTTGAAAAAAGCATTGGTGTATATATATCTACTCTCAAAATGACCCATGAATACATTAGCGTAACTGGGGGCAAAAGCCGCCCCCATCGCTGTACCCTGCTTATGCTTATACATAGATCCATTAAATTCAAACATGTTATTATTTAAACATATGTCAAATAATTCTAATATATAATTAACGACATCCTCATTGCCCATAAAATACTTAATGGCTGCCTTTCCATCTTCATGCTTTATGTTTGTATACAAGCTAACCACATCTATTACTACGAAATACATATTATCCTGCCAGCATATATCCTTTACTTTCGCTATTAAATCAAAAACATCTTTATCTTTCTACAAGTTGCTGCAGAGTCCTTCTTTGTGGTATAATAATGTTCTCTTATACATGGTATAAAAACATAAAGAACACATTGTACACCAGTTACTAATATTACAACCTGACAGGACATTAGTTACAAAACTTGCACAAAATGTACTTTTAGCTCACCTGGGATGGATAATACTAAGGTCCAAGTATTAGCGAGATTGTAATGTACAGAAATCTATTCTTCCTGACCAGCATGTCAGAAAGCAGCTCCACAGACCAGATTCACAAATCTTTTAATTCTAATGCCTATTGAGGGTGTGTCATTTGAACACGTTACAATAGACATTGTCATCATTAAAGACTTAGCAGTGGGTATCACAGTATCTTCCTCACAGAATACTGACACAAAATTTCTAGAAACACCAAGTATATTGCCAAAGAACTGATGCTGTTATTCTCTAGAGTGGGCACTCCTAAAGAGATATTTACCAAACAAGGAACACCCTTTACACCAAGCATTATGCTGCAACTGTACCAATGTTTTCAGGATAAACAGTAACACCATTTTACTATACTCAAACTTATGGCTTATTAGAGATTAATGTTAGGAATATATATATGTAGATGATAAGACCCGGGATAAACTGTTAACTTATCTGATGTTTGCAATCAGAGGTTCAATACCAGCAGGGTTTACCCCCATCTGATCTCCTGTACGGTGAGAATCCAGCTAGCAACTGCTAAACAAGCCTGGGAGGAGAGTAAAACACCGGTCAAAAGTTTTATAGAACACTAGTGACATAGAACATGGCAAAAGCTTGGGAAATGCAGAAAAAGATATATAACAGACAGCAGAATAAAACATTTCAAACTTGTAGCCATTGCCTTAATGATACCTGTGCCACAAGCAGAAAATAAGTTTTTTCTAAGTGGCAAGGTCCTTCTGAAATCTTATAAAAATAAATGTGGTAAATAACAAGGTAATGTTGACAGATACAGCAGAACCAAACCAAATAAAATCTATCACATCAATAAGATGAAAAAATTGAAAGAGGTTGGCTCTTCAAAAGTGAGTTCTTTCATTGTGATAGGAAAAAATGCACTCAAGAAAAAAACCCATTCTGATTGCTCAGAGAGGTGAGTCTAAGTAAAACACAAAATAAGAGGTAACAGAATGTCTAGCCTTTCAGACTGGCCTGGAAGGGCATACTTGATACAGCACTGTACAGAAATGCCTCCAGGAGTGACAGTGTATTCAAATTCATAAGAGTACCTGAAGCACAAAGGAAAGCAAGACAGCAAGTTACTGAAGGCATACCTGGAGAGAAGGATGTTTGCTAGAAATTTCCAATAAGCCAAGAGTAACTGCTGAAAATCCGACAAAAAATAAAATGGTAAGTGCTGAGAAATCTATTAGTGAAAAAGAAAATTCTTGAAGTAAAATAAATGTAAATGCAGTGGGGTGTAGGGTGTAAACATTCTAATACTGAAGTTAGTGCTACTTATGAACAAAACAGTGAAGAACTGCTGCTCTAACAAAGTGATCAGTTACATGATCTAGACTCTCAGCAGATGGAACAATCTGTTTAAGGAAAAACAGAAGCTATTAACGTTTTAGGGTACTATGTAACACAAGGTAGAAGGAAATGAGAATGACAGTAGCACAGGATGCTGTAAAAGCAAAGCTATGTTTACAGAATGTAGTATTTCTCCCCGGGCCTCCGCTGAAAACAGGCTCTGTGGAACCTAGTCGGACTTTCCCGGTCAACAAATGATAAATAAATAAAAATAAATGGGGGGGGGCAGGCAAACTAGGAGCAGAGTTTCAGAAGGAACAGAATAATGTTTTCCTACGCCCATAAAATATATCATTAACTGTTAGTACCTCTAACTCAAGAGAGGGGTCCCCTTTGTCAAGATTGGGGGGGTAGATGCAGTGGCCAGCTGTGGAACAGTTATTGAGAAAAAGGAGATTAGGTTTCAGGGCACTGTGAAAATGTACTACATTGCCATTGCATGGGTTTTCTATAGCCTTCATTACACTATTTTTTTGGCTGACTGACCTGCATCCCACTCTGACATTTTGCAGTTTGCTAAGCTGTCAGCATCATGGATCCAACCTCTTCCTATAGATGGATGAGTTGTCCAGGAACCACAGGTACTCTAAGTTCAGGGGGTATGAATTAGGATAAGGTTATGCAGCATTCAGGACTACTGAATGCTGTGTGTGATGTAAACTTTATAAAAAAATGCTGTATTTTAACTAATTTAGGGCTTTAAAGCATTAACAGTGTGTGATGAAAAAGTACAGTTTTGTACCTACCATAAATGTAGATGTTCGAAGATCCACATTGCTGCAGTCATAACCTGTGGGTAGTCCGCTGTCCTCGGTCGGCCCGAATACCAAAGTGTTAGGCTGGCGTCGGTCATGGTCGCTCAGATCTGACGTCAGTACGCCGTGGTACTAAAGCGCATGACCGACGCCATATCCTCAGTCTTTCTTGCCCCAGATGTCAGAAGGCCTTAAAAAGAAAGGCCATAGCCAAAAATAGAAAAATACCCAATTACCAAAATAGCAACAATAGGTACACCACAAACCACACAGTCACCCCAAACTACAGAGGGGAAGGAGGGAGGGAAAATTGGACTGCAGCAATGTGGATCTTCGAACATCTACATTTATGGTAGGTACAAAACTGTACTATGTTCTTCATCTCACATTGCTGCAGTCATAACCTGTGGGTAGAATCCCAAAGCAAAGGTAAAGGGAGGTTGGTAAAATCAGATAGCATTAGGAGCTGCTAACATGCCCTGTAAAACTGCAGTGGCAAACCCAGCCCTAGATTTGGAATAAAGAGGTAGATGGTAATGTTTAGAGAAAGTGTGCACTGAACTCCAAGTAGCTGCCTCCAAAATATCCTTAGTAGCTACACCCCTTAAAAAAGCAGTAGAAGTGGCAGTCGCTCTAGTGGAATGAGGTCTGATTCCAGCCGGAACCTCCTTACCATGATGAGAATAACAAAAAGCAATGCAATGGCCAATCCACTTAGAAATAGTTTGTTTTGAAACAGGTTTCCCTTGTGAACCCAAGGCAAAAGAAATGAATAACTGTTGAGACTGCCTGAACCCTTTAGTTCTGCTCAAATAATAACGTAACTGCCTGTGAATATCCAAAGAGTGCAAAATTTTTTCCCCTTTATTTTGGGGATCAGCATAAAATGTAGGCAAATGAATAGATTGGTTTAAGGCCACATTTGAAACCACTTTAGGCATAAAAGTAGGGTTAGTACATAGGGATACCCTATCCTTATGAAATATCAGGAAGGGTTCAACTGCCATTAGAGCCTGTAATTCAGATACCCTTCTAGCAGATGTAATAGCCAACAAAAAAGCAGTCTTCCAAGACAAAAACTTCAACTCAGATGTAGCTGCAGGTTCAAAAGGAGGTAAAGTGAGTTTTTCCAACACAAAATTGAGATCCCAGGAAGGAGTAGGAGCTCTACGTGGGGGTCTTATGTTCTTTGCCCTTCTAAGAAATTGCTTAAACAAAGGATGAGAGAATAATGGTGGGTCACAGTCATAGTGAGCAGAAATGGCTGCAGCATGAACTTTTACAGAGGAGAAAGACAAACTCTTGTCTAATAATTCTGTAAGATACTGAAGTGAAACACTCAAATTAGGCACTGAAACATCAAAGCTCTTTGCTTTGCTCCAAAGAAAAAATCTCCATTTATCAGCATAAACTTTCCTTGTACTAGGCCGTCTGGCCTCCAAAATGACATTCAAAACTTGCTGAGGAAGCTGCGACCCCCAGGGTCTAGAACAGAATACGCCAGGCTGTCAGATGCAGGGACTGTATCCTGACATTGAGGAAATGATTACTTGCCTGGGACAAAAGGTGTGGAATTGATGGCAAAGGCCAAGGAGGCTCCCGTACTAAACTCCTCAGCAGAGGGTACCAGTGCTGTCGTGGCCAATCTGGAGCTATTAGAATCATGCAGGGCTTGTCCCGTCTGACCTTCAAGAGCACCTTGGGAAGGAGAGGCAGAGGAGGTAAGGCATAGACGTGAAGGTTGTTCCAGCTGAATGATAGAGCATCCACTTTCCAAGCTTTTGGGTGAAACATCTTTGTGCAAAACTTTGGCAGTTGGAAATTTAGTGGAGAAGCGAACAGATCTATGTCTGGAGTCCCCCAAGCCACTGTCAACTGTTGAAATACATGAGGATCCAATTTCCACTCGTGGGGATCCACCATCTGTCTGCTCAAAACATCTGCTAAGGAGTTCTGTGCTCCTGGCAGAAACCTTGCCTGAAGAGTGAGGTGCAAACTGAGAGCAGTCTCCCACAAAATCATAGCTTGTCTGCAAAGAGGGTACGAATGGGTTCCCCCTTGCTTGTTGATGTACCACATGACTGTTGTGTTGTCTGTTTGAATCAACACTTGTCCTGGGTGAAGTAGATCCTTGAAAGCCATCAGTGCAAACTGGACTGCTAACATCTCCTTCATGTTGATATGCAAATGTTGAAGTCTGGCAGGCCACGTGTCTTGAACCCATTTTCCATTGAAGTGTGCTCCCCAAGCCATGTCTGAGGCATCTGTCGTTAAGATCTGACTCGCCTCTGGTCGGGTCACAGAGAGTCCCTTGTTTAGGTGACATTCCTGAGCCCACCACAAAAATTCCCTTTGAATGCAAGGTATTATCTGAATGACAGTGTCCAAATCGTGGCAGTGTTGAGTCCATACGCTTTTGAGATACCATTGTAGATTCCTCATATGCAGTTTGGCATTGGGAAGCACCAGAATACAAGATGCCATGAACCCCAAGGCTTGAAGGACTGTCCTTGCAGTCAGCCTGGACCGTAGAGACAATTGTTGGAAGTAAAGGGTAAGATTTCTTTGTTTGTCCGGGGTCAAAAACGCCATCTGAGAGGCTGTATTCAGTCTCACACCCAGAAAGCACATGTCCTGAGAGGGTACTAGACTGTTCCATTCACAGAATACCCTAGGCACCTTAACACTGCCATAACATACTGTAGATGGTGAAGTAACTCGACTTTGTCTTGAGCAAGAATCAGGCAATCGTCCAAATAAGGATAAATTTGTATTCCCCTTAACCTTAAGAAGGCTATCACCGGAGCCAGGACCTTTGTGAACACCCTGGGCGCAGTAGATAAGCCAAAGGGCAATGCAGAGAACTGATAATGTAAAGTCCCAGCCCGAAAACGCAGGAACCTCCTGCAGCTGGGCCTGATAGGAATGTGAAGATAAGCCTCTTTGAGATCCAGAGTTACCATCCAGTGATCTTTGCCTAGCAGACGCAGAAGTTGTTGCAAAGTTAACATCTTGAATTTTGGAATGTCCAGGTATGTGTTGAGAATAGACAAATCCAGAATTGGCCTCCAAGTGTTTCCTTTCTTTGGTACAAGAAACAGGCGAGAATAAAATCCTAGGCCCACTTCTGACGGAGGGACCTCCTGGATAGCCCCCATTTGTAGAAGTAAAGAAATCTGCTTGTGAGCCTCCACCTTTTGCTGAGGAGGAACGTCTGGCATGCCTTTGAAAGGAGGCAAGGTGTGAAAATAAAACTTGTAGCCTCGATCTATAATGTCCAACACCCATTTGTCCCGGGTGACTAAAATCCAATTTTTCCTGAAAAGTGCCAACTTTCCTCCCAGAGGAGCTGCCAGACAGGAGGGATCTGGCAGCTGAAGATTCAGGTCATTGGGTCTGTTTACGAAAAGGCTGACCCCTGCCCTCACCTGAAGATTGTGCAGGGGAACTCCACGTCCTCGGTCTGAAAGAACCCTGAGCATGAACTCTGCCCCTACCATGTCTAGATCTGCCCCTAGACTGTAAATCAGAAGAAAGATAAGCCCATCCCTTAGCCGGCCAATTTCTGCTAAATTTAGGGGGCTGCACCTGTAAAAGTTCCTTAACTGTCTGCATGGACTTAGCTTTGTCTTCCATTTTCTTCAAAACTGACTCCACAGGAGAACCAAACAGAACTTCAGATTGAAGGGGAGCATCCAAAATTCGAGCTTTAACATGCTCTGACAAATTCTGATCCTTAAGCCAGGCGTGCCTACGAATAACTGATCCAGTGGCAGCCACCCTGGAGGAAGCCTGAAGAGCATCAAAACCACACTGCAAAGAATGCTTACCCACCTGATCAGAGGCATGAACTAAATCTTGCAATTCTTTACACTCAATACCCTCTGCCAAAGCATCTACCTTAGATTTTAACTGACTTAAGAGAAAATTTTGGTACTTCAGCATATGAAACTGGCAATTCAAAGCCCTCATCGCTAGAGTGGAAGAGGTATACACTTTTTTACCCCACCTATCCAAAGCTCTAGAATCTTTATCCAGAGGAACTGGATTCTTTACAATAGAAGCCCTGACACCCTTAGGTCCCTGGCTAATAGCCTCCGGGTCAGTTCTTGGGCTCTTATACAAATATTTATGCGCCTCTGGCACTCTGTAATACCTGTCTGGTTTAACAGGGGCAGGAGGTAAAGAATCAGGATTAAGGGAAGCTTCAGAGAAAACATCCTGTACAACATCCAAAACAGGGGGAATAGCCAAGGGCCTATGCTGTGGTAAAAATAAAAATTCCCTAAGCCTCTTTCGAGAATCTGAGAAATCCTGACCTTCCCACTTAAAATGCTCCCTCATGGAATGCAGGGTTTCAGAAAAAGAAAAATCCTCTGGAGGGGAAGCAGAAGGACACGAATCCTCTGCATCTGAATCAGAATAAGGAGGAAAATCCTGAATGTCCTCAGCCGAAGACTCAGAGTAATCTGATGAATGCTCCAATCCTTCCACCTCTGGCTCCACCCTAGGCCTCTTATCTGGGGGGGGCATAGAACCCCTGATTAAAGTAATCAAATCCTCTGCCATCTTTAGCATATGCTTTTTAGGTACAGAACTAGGGCTGACACCAGTGGAAGACAAACCAGGCTTAACCTTAGAAGGTGCTTTAGAGACAGAAGTAGAAGGCCTAACCACCTTATGCAAAGAAGGGACTACAGAGACCTGAGAGGCCCCCTCAGCCTGACCCGACTCCTGAGAGGCCACATCCTGCAAGATTAAAGGCTCCCCCTGAGATTCAGCTGAAACCTCAGCTGAATCCACCGATTCCACTGTAGTTTCCAAAGAACCGGCGTCCGTAACGGACGACTCATCCTGCTTGGACTTTAACGTTTTTTCTTTACGCTTCTTAGCGGTAGCGGGCGTCGGAGGATCCGACGGCATATTGTAATTACACCGCTTACCGAAGACAAGTCTAGCACAATCTAACCTACGTTTAATGGTGCGCTTATTAAATCTAGCACAAAAGCGACACCCGACTACGTCGTGCTCAGGCCCCAAGCAAGGAATACAGAGAGAGTGGTAATCCCTATGAGGTATCTGCTTCCCAAAAGAAATGCAATTATTTACTTTTTCTGACATCCGGATTTAACTGAGGCAAGAAAAGACAAAAATATTCCCCAACGGGGTACTTAGCCCAACTTGGTCTTCGGTCTGAAACTCAGAATACGAAAATTTCAGGACGCCGAACGGCACTTGCAAACGCTGCTTCTGCTTCGGACCATGCGGCAAGAAAGACTGAGGATAAGGCGTCGGTCATGCGCTTTAGTACCACGGCGTACTGACGTCAGATCTGAGCGACCATGACCGACGCCAGCCTAACACTTTGGTATTCGGGCCGACCGAGGACAGCGGACTACCCACAGGTTATGACTGCAGCAATGTGAGATGAAGAACATCAGTATTTTCTTCTAGAGAAGTCAGGTAATGCTATAAATTAGGTAGAGGAGAAATTCTTGAATGCTGGGTTAATGGGTCATTATAAAATCATATTTTTTCTTCTACAAAAGGGGATTTTCTTAGCCAAGATAGAATCACTAGAGATTTATTAGAGTCTCAAAGGGGAGACTCATTGTCTTGGACTGGAATTCAAGTGGAGAGTGTAGCTACACTTCAGTCAAAGATATGCTTCATGCCTGGAGAGAGATTTCCAGCAAGGAAAAATGCCTCCAAGTGTCTAAACTGGGAAAATCTACAGGAGACTGCATAATCATGGACCTTGGGTGAGATGTACTGGGTTTGAATAAAATCCATTTGGAGCCTGCAATAAATTTGTTTTAGCTGGATTAGAAGTTGGATTTACATACAGATGTTTTGCTTGAATGGTGGAGAAATCTGCACATGGACATTTTCTGATAGTAAGATTATATTTTTTCAACATAAGTCTTGCAACCTTGGACAGAGAAATGTGTGAACTGAATAAAAGCTGTATTGCAGTAGTTTCTGTTACTTATGTATTCAGAGTTGTAAAAATGCAACAGAGTTGTCAAAATACTAGTGTGTGTGTGTGTCATTTATAATACTGAAAACTATTATAGTAGTTTCTGTTACTTATGTATTCAGAGTTGTAAAAATGCAACAGAGTTGTCAAAATACTAGTGTGCGTCTGTGTCATTTATAATACTGAAAACTCAGAATAATGAAACCTTTTTAATGTGGGGGGCAAGCCCTCCTGCACCCCCATACCCTACATATACAACAGTGGGGAAAGGGAAAATTCCCCCTTCCAATATTTTGAGTTTTCATCAAATACCAGCTTTAATATTTTGAACTTTCAATCAAATCAATGACACCATCTTTCTAGTGTTGGACAGTCTGTCCATGATACATAGCTACTCCATTAACGTGTTCTGGCTTAGTGTGCACTGCGGTAATCCTTAGAGTTCATATGCTGACATTACAGGCATTGACATTGTTCACATTTGATGAGCTATAATAGATCCATACTATGTACACATACACGCACACACACACACACACACACACACACACACACACACACACACACGCACACACACACACACGCACACACACACGCACACACACACACACACACACACACACACACACACACACACTTATATATATGGATTTACTGAAAATTGTCTAAACTTCAGTAGATTGATACTAACACCATTGGCTGCAAAAGGGCAAAAAAAAAATAATAATAACATAACATAATAAAATAAGACAAAACTTTGAACTATGAAAAACAAAAACTACAGCAGCATAAGTCCTACTTACCTGTAATAGTAGATGTTCAAATTTCACACTGCCGCAGTGTCATATGGGTTCTGTGTCTACACTAACTCACACCAGCAGCTTTCCAGAGCTCAGAGCCCCTCTTCTGACTAAGCTTCTCCCATCAGGGGAAGCCTAACCCCTGTTGAAAAAAGTCAGTTATTCAGGCATTCAGTGGAAACTAGGAAGAGCCAAGAAGGACCAGAAACAAGAATTGTCTAAATGTCTGAAACCAACCACTTCACAGTCACAAAAACAATACAAATAACCAAAGCCAACCAGCAACACAAGAAGTTTGGATATCATAAAACTGTATACAAATAAGAGGGATGGTAGGTGGGTGCTACCACTGAGGCAGTGTGAAATTTGAACATCTACTGTTACAATTAAGTAGGACTTACACACCTGTACTATGTTCTATGTAGTATGTTCATCATTCACACTACCTCAGCGATGTATGAGCAGATTCCCAAAGCTTACCCTATCTGGGAGGAAGACTGATAAGCATCCAGAAGCCACTGGAGAATGGTCTGGTCCTCGCAAAGCCTACTCTGGAAATTGAGAAAGAATCCAGTTTGTAGTGCTTTGTAAAGGTAGCAACAGAGGACCAGATTGCTGTCTCAAGAATGCCTCTAGAGTCCAATCCTTTCCAATATGCCATTGCAGTGGATAAGATTCTGGTGGAACATACTTAATGTTGCCTGGAATAGATTTACCATGGTGTGAGTAACAAAAACAGAAGCAGAGGACAACCAATGAGCACTCATTTACTTAGAGACAAGCTGACCCTTATTAGCCTCAGAACAAGAAATTAACAGCTGTTCAGCTTTCCTGAAGGGTTTAGTTCTGTCAAAGTAGGACCTGCTGTCTGTGCACATTCAAAGTGTGCAAAATCTTCTCTCCCTTATTTTTAGGTTTGGGAAATAAAACTGGGAGACTGACGGCTAGATTCAGGGTAAATTCAGAAGCAACTTTTACTATGAAAGAAGGATTAGTGTGTAAAACAACCTTGACCTTGTAGAAACTTGGATACAATTGGTCCACCATAACAGCTTGCAGCTCAGATACTTGCCTTGCAGATGTCAGTTCAATAACTGAAACCCTTTCCCAAATGATAAACCTCAAATAAGTTTGAAAGACATGTTCAAAAGATATGGTCAATTTTTCAAGAACTCAGTTGAGATCCCAAGGAGAAGGAATTTGCTTTCAAAGGGGTCTCAAGTGCAACACTCTATTCATAAACTGTTTGACCACAAAAAGACATGAAAGAAGGGGATCCATGGGCAGATGAGCTGAGATGGCTGCAAGATACACCTTAATAGATGCATAAGATAAGCCATCATTGATCAGCTCACACAAATGTTCAAATGTTTTAAAGCTGGAGGGGTAAACACCATACTGGGCCATCTGACACTGGTTAGACACCATCTAGAAAACCTTTTCCACTTGTAAACATAAGATTTTCTAGTTGCAGGTGTTCTTGCCTCCTACAATACCTGCTGCACATCATCATGGAACAAGTGCGTAAAAGGTATCAAAACAGAATCATCCAGGCTGTCAGTAGCAAGTTGGGGTGTACTAGTCACCCCTGATACTGTGTGAGCAGGTCCAGAGAGTGAGGAAGCTTGTGATAATTGCCCTTAGCCAATCCCATTAAATGGTGAAACAACTTTGCCTGTGTAGATCAGTGTGTGTGATGTACCTTTAAGAAGTATTCCAGTCAATAGGCACATGCAGATAAGTACTCAGCACGTGCAAACAAGACTGTCATTTTGAGTGAGCAGCCAGAGTGAAAGCAGGTATGTGTGTGGCAGTCAGTCAGTTACTTAAGTTTAATGGTCTTGTTATCCATCCTGATGTACCTGTGTGTAACAAACTACGTAAACAAACACCCAAGCCTCATCGTTTATTCAGATACAGAACACGAGCGACATGGTGTCAGAATTGGAGCCAGAGTCAAAACCATGAGGCACACAGTTAGAAATGGAAAAAGATATATAAGTGGATCATCTGACCCTCAAAAGACTCGCAAACAGGTCAGAAATGAATTCCAGGCACTAAAACTCGCTTAAATTATTTTTTTTGCAATAAATATAAAATGTATTCAAAACGCTCAAAACGAATTTCTAAACAAAATGTTTGAAACTGCGACATATTGATAAAAGCATTCTAAATAATCACAAAAAATGTTTGAAACAATATTCGAATCACATAAAATCCGTAAAAAAAGGTAAAACGATCATATTTTTTTCATGATGTACTACTTTTTCACATTAACTAAGGCTATTCAAAGTATCCCAAGTATGCAAAGTGTTGGCAAGTAAGTGCAGTATTACAGTATACTTATTTCTCAAAGTACAGTCTTTCAAAGAGATTATTGTGCTTTTGAATATTATTACAAGTACCTGGTGTGTGTGACTGTTTGTACATAATTACAAGTGGCAAGTTTGCACTGTGTTTCAAAGTAATTTGTTTGCATGGCAGAAGGCTCTCTCAGACCCAGTCCGCTTGTGTTTGATAATAATATTGAAGAAAATTAGAGAGTGTTTGAGCAAGAGTACGATATTTTCATACAGGCTGCTTTTTCTGACAAAGACGCACATAAAAGGCATTTATTCTGCTTAATTTAGCTGGGTCAAAAGTCACTGAAGGAGAGCGTTCATTTGTATATGCATCTGCTGTGTTTGCAGCGAAGGGGGAAGACTGTCATATTGCGGTACCAGCTAAAATGCAGGAAGACCCTGAGTGGTTAAAACGTAAATTTAGACAAATGTGTAACCCCCAAACAAATATGACAATGGAAAGACACTTGTTTTAAACAAGAGGTCAAAAGCCTGGTGAAACTTTTGCACCATATATAACTGACTTGAAAAATAAGGCTAAAATGTGCAGATCTGGTGATCTGAGAGGTAAGTTGATAAAAGATAGGCTTGTGTGTGGTGTTAATAATAAGGCAGTGAGAAAGATTTTGTTCAAGACAGTGATTTAACGTTAAATAAGGCCACTGAAATTTGTCAGCTATATGACCTAACAGAAAAGCACACAAATGTGCTTACAAATGAGAATAGCACTGGAAGAAGCTGCAGTAGTGCTAATGTTGGTAGTATGCAGTACAAGGTTAAAAGTTACAGGCCTATAGGCAGGGCCATGCACTGGGCCTCCCTAGCAAAACCCATGGTACCCACAGCCTGCATCACTCCAGCAAAACACAGAGCAGTTTAGTAAAGCCTAGGGCCAACTGTCATAATTGTGGTGGTAACTATGAACTCAAACGAGAAAAGTGCTGAGCTTTTGGTCGGCAATGCCATTCTTGTAAAAAGTGGAATAATTTCAAAAGGTTTTGTAAATCAAAACAGGCTCATTCTTTTATTAAAGGAGAGTAGCCAAAGTGGCAAGTTGATCAATTAGAAAGCTGCCACCCTACTTTTTATGTTGATGATGTGTCTGTGCTTGGTGAAACAGTCAATGCAGTAGATTTGTCGGCAAAAAAGTAAAATATTTTGTACTGTTCGGATTAATGGGAGACCTGTAGAGCTCAAAGTAGATACTTGTTCAAAGTGCAATGTTATGTCAACAGAAACGTCTGCTACAGTGAAAGCTGCAGAACAACTGAAATGCCACTGTTTTTTTCTGTCTTAGATGGGAAAAGTTCATTTTGGCAAATTTTGCTTGATCGAAAATCTTCATTGCTAACCGCATTCAGTACACCGTTTGGAAGGTACAGAGTTTTGAGAATTTGGAATAAATTCTGCCAATGAAGTCTTTCAATGTGCGATGGAACAAATTTTTTCTGGCTATCCATGTGCAATTATAGTAGATATTATTCTAGTAGGCGGCAATGGTGAAGTCGAACATGATAGAAACCTCAAGAAAGTTCTGGAAAGAGCTTGTGAAGTGAATCTTAAGCTGAATTCTCAGAAATGTAAATTCAGTCCACAAGAAGTTACTTATGTGGGTCATTTGTTCACCAGTTCAGGCTTATAGCCAGCTCCTGCAAAGCAAACAGCAATTCTTGAGATGCAGGCTCCAGACAATGTCCAATCCTACAACGTTTTCTTGATATGGTCAACTATTTAGGCAAGTTTATTCCAGACCTGAGTCAACTTTCAGCACCGCTCAGAGAACTGACATGCAAAGATATACCTTGGTCCTGTTCAGAACGACACCAAACAGCATTTGATGTCCTGAAACAGAAAATTGCCAGTCCACCTACTTTAAGACACTATGATGTTCACAAAACAGTTACTCTTTCCTGTGATGCTTCAAAGTTTGGTCTTGGCACAGCCATTCTTCAAGAGGGTAGAACAATAGCCTATGCATCGAGAACTCTAACCCAAACTGAGATGCAGTATGCCCAAATTGAGAAAGAACTCTTGGCAATTGTGTTTGTATGTTCGAAGTTCCATGATTTCATTTCTGGCCGACCTATCCACACAGAAACTTACCACCAGCCTCTAGTCACTATTTTGAGAAAGTCAATGCACACAGCACCTGTGAGACTGCAACACCTAATGCTCAAACTGCACAAGTACAACTTCAATCTTGTTTACACAAAAAGCAAACTTCTTTATCTTTCTGATACTTTATCCCGATTGCCCAGAAAAACCACTGAACAGTGAGAATGAGCAACCTGATTTTGAAGTTATGGACGTGAGAAAATTTTTCTTCCATATGTCTTGATGAGCTTAGAACTCGCACAGCTTCAGATCCAGTTCTTCAGAAGCTCAACCTCTTTATCAGTCGAGAATGTCCTTCAAAGCAATCTTGTTTACCTGTAGATGTGCAGCAGTATTTTCCCTACAGAGACGACATTTTGTCAGACAATGGTATCATCATGAAAGGTAACTGTTCCAAAATCCTTGGAACGAGAGTATATTAAAATCTTGCATCATGGCTACCTAGGAACTGATTCTACCAAAAGAAGGGCAAGAGGTCTTGTATTTTGGCCTTCTTTGTCAAAAGATATTGAGAAAGTACTTTCATCTTGTTCTGTTTGTAATAGTGCTAAACCACATCAACAAAAAGAATAATTTCATTTAAGCCAGATTCCTGAACTATCTCAGTTAACAGTAGCCATAGATATCTTCACGTGGAATGGTCAACATTACTTGGTGTTAGCACACTCTTATTCAAATTGTTTCGAGAGTAACCTACTTCCTAACGTAACATCCAGTACTGTCATTACTAAGTTGACATGGTAGTATGCACAGAGTCATTTCTGACAATGGTGCACAGTTTACAAGTCCGCAGTTCAAACGATTTGGTGAAACATGGGACTTTGTTCATATTACAAGTAGTCCTTGTTCATATTACAAGGAGTCCTGAATACCTGCAGTCAAACAGCTTGGCTGAACGTGCAGTTCAAAGTGCAAAACAGCTGTTAGATTAATACAGACGTGACAATACTGATGTTTTTCTAAACTTGCTTGATTTCAGAAACATTTCTCAAGATAATTTATTTGATAACCTGCCCAGAGACTTATGTTGAGATAAACCAGAACCAGATAATAATCAGTAAAAATTTGTTGGTTCCATGTGCTAAGAAAAACAAAGCAGTGAAAGCCCAACTTCTGAAAATGCACTTCTCCCAAAAGTCCTACTAAGAAAAGACCAGCAAACCTCTCAATCCATTGCAAAAAGGAGAGCAGGTGAAGATGCAGACAGCAAAAGGATGTGATTGGATTGAACCTGTGAAAAGTTTGCGTGAAGAACCGAGATCGTACACAGTGGAACTGCAGAGAATGGAATTTAGGCAGAATCGGAAGCATTTTCTACCAGTGTCTGAGCCAGTGTTACAGCATCTTGCCTGTAATAAGAGACTCTAATTCTCACTGTGATTTGTCCAATGTTCCTGTTCCAGAGGACATTCCATCAGTTATCCCTGTTACTGAAAATATCCCCGAATGTCCTGAAGTAGAACATTCCTCAGTGACTGTCCCTGTTGATAAACCCAGTACTAATTATTACATTACAAGATCAGGTCACATTTCAAGACCTAGTTCCAGATGCACAGTATCCTGGACATGATTGTTGTTTTGTTTATTACTGTCTGCATAATTTGTATGCATATTCAAATGTCACTGTCAACCGTCAAAAAAGGTATGACCTTCAACCATCTTGTCTGTTCAGGTACCACAGGACTGTGGTTGTCGTCTGTGACCAATAAAAGGGGACCCAGAGACTATAAGTAGTGAAGAAAGTTTAAAGTCTAAATCAATGCTAACACTTCTTTGATATTTATATGTTTTGTAGTGTCTGAAGGACCCCATTTATTTAGCACTAGAATGCCACTGAGCACTGTTCCCGAGGCAAAATCTGACAAATCCACCTGGACTGACTGAGCTGGGTTATGGCTAGAGAAGGGCAGGTCTGGACTGAGAGACATCTGATCCCTCCATCACTGCAACTCAACTTTCACAAAAGCTAACACTAGTATCTGGAACTAAAACAGAAGCAGGTGCTGGGTCCAACAATGTTTTTTAAGTGCCACTGAATCTTTCTCATGGTGAGAGAGTCTGGCCAGTGGTGGGATGAGGATCACTGATGCAATCAGGCCTAGAATTTTGAGAAACTCTCTTTTGGTGGCAGATTCGTGAAGACAGAAATTCCCGAGAATGTTCTGAACAGTCATTACTTTGTCTTCTGGTAGAAAGGTTGTAGTTTTTTTCTGTGTTCATTTCTTAGTGAGAGTGTGTAACAGGACTCTTGTAGGTTCAACTTGAAGTTGGGAATAACTGGAATGTGATGATAAGCATCATTCCAATGTATAGTCATCATGAGGCAGTGGTGGAGAAGAAAGGGTAAAACCATCTCTGGGGTTAGCATTTTGAATTTGGGTACTTTCAGAAAGGTATTTAGGTGCAACAAATCGGTAACCATTTGAAATGGCGAGAGTGAGTCCCAAAATATGGAGATTGAATGGCTGAAAGATCAAACTTGCATATACTAAAGTCCAAGATGTCTTTTCTCAGAATATTCCATTTCCTCTGAAGAATGTTAAATCTTGTTGTTGGTATATATAAGTTCAGGGAGTGAGGGGGGATTACCTCCCACATGGAGAGGTGCAGAAGGCTTGCCCACTGCAAAAAGAAGTTTGAAGGAAAAGAGCAATTTTTGAGATTCGCGCTCCTCCTGTGTTTTTGGTTTTTTTTTTTTTTTGGCTCATCAGTACTTGCATTTTGACTGCCGAAATTTGAACAGGGAGGCCGACAAATCTAACACTGGTCTTCACAACAGCTCCTTTTTTGGGAACCAAAAAGATTCTGGTGTAAAATCCTTTTCTTGTTGTGGTGCAGGAAATAGTTCTATAACCCCTAATTGTAACTTGTAAAGGAGTATCAGAAAGAGAGAGCAAATGTGCCTGGTCTCGCGGGTTCAGGGAATTTTCTTGACAGGAGGAGGAAATTCTGTCTACTGCTAAGAGTATCCTCACTGAATAATTCTCATCACTCACTTGTCTGAGACTATCTGTGGCCAGGCTGCTGAGTTGACCAAACACTGGGGAAGAAGAAAGGAAAGGAAGGACAGAATGCCCTGAGTCTTGGCACAGTTATTCTTTAGCAGAGGAATGATCTTTCTGAGGAAAGAAACCCCTTTTATTTGGTTTAGAATCATTATCGTCCTGCTAGTTCCTCTTGGTACCCTGATTCTTGTTAGGCTGGGAATTTTGTTTGTCCTGTCCTGTAAAATTGGACACCTTGGTAGGGGGAGAATCTGAGAGTATGACACATTCTAGATAACCCATGCATCAATTTACCTCCATCATCCCATTGTTTGAGAATCCAGAGGCAAATCAAAACCACAGGAGTACCAGAAGCCCATAGTGGTAAAATACCAAAATAAAAACAAAAAAGTCCACTCGAGCCACCACGGCATGGAAAACAAAAATGTATTGAACAAAACAAAGTTAAAACGCAGAGTATAAGCAGTTTCAAGCCAAAGCTCTTCATGAGATCCATATGCATAAAACTCTTTACTCACTTAAAGGGATTTCAAACAGGCCTACGCCTTCTCTACACCGACTGGCAACATGCCATTTAAACCTGGTAGCCAATCCGCCTGCAGATCAGCTATCCATCTATTTTAACTCATCTCAGTTTGATGTCGAAGATCTCCACCTCCTCGACTTAAAAATTTCACATACAACACCAGAAAAACAAAGGAGTGGACAGAATGAGTTTTAATGTGTTGAGCGAGTGCATTATGTTTAACCATCACCTACACATCACTCGTATGCTGTATAATTCACTCCTTCAACATTCACTTTGTTTTCTCCACATAGAATGAGTCACTTCGCGAACACATAGCAAGATATAAAACATTCTTAGTCCAACAAGTCGCATATTGTTGAGGTTTACACACCATTTTGGTCACCGGGTGTTGAAAAAAGTTCGATGTATGAATATATTGGCAGCCTGTACAACCTCTGCATGGGTGAGTGCCCATTCTCTGTGATCCCAATAATTCTGACCACTATTTCTGATCTTAATAAATGTGGATATACGTCTCTATCTAACATTCTTCTTACGTTCAGGCCATTCTTAAAACTAAAAGCTGGTACCCTCCAAAGATCCTTCTTATATCATCAGCAATTAGGAGAATCCTCCAGTTTCTCCTAATCACCTCACAGATTCTGCATACATCATTGCTGTACTTCTGCACTACTCTGGGACAATCAGAGCCCGCCCTATATAGGGGAGGGGAGAGGGAAACAGAAGATGTGATATCATCCCTTCGAGCTCTATTTCCAAACCACGGTTTCCCTCTTGATTGTCTTAACGGTCTACATTCAGCCACTGCTCGGTTCATATCCTTTGCTTTATAACCATGTGCTTCAACCAGAGTATATAAATGATTCAACTCCTGCTCATATACATCACTGCTGGTACACAACCTAAGACTTTCTTACTAACTGCCCTTTAACTATGCTTGAAAAAATGGGCTGGGGATGCATACTGTCCTGCATCAACAAATTGTTCCTCCAACAAACCTTCATACGAACCACTGTCTGAAAATTACCAATGGCATCTTTATAGACCTTTACATCTAAAAAGTCTATACCATCTTGGGATGACTGGATCGTAAAACTCAAAAAATTGGTGTTGCTTTCTAGATTTTACATAAATGATCACAGCTGCTCCATACTGCCTGCCCACAGGATGAACACATCATCCACCACATCATCCACAAATCTCCAACAGAATTACAGTAGATCACACGTTTTTATGGTGTTGTATGTACAATTGTTAAGTAGAAGATGTGGAGATATTTGACAGCAAACGGAGTTGAATGAACTTAGATGGAGAGCTGATCTGCAGGCGGATCGGCTACCATGTTTAAATGGCATGTTGCCTTTATAGCCAGTGTTGAGAGGGCGTAGGCCTGTATGTTGATTCCTACTGGTCGTCCGCAATCCCTTTAAATAAGTAAGGAAGCTTTATGTATATTGTTTGAGAATCTGAGAAGTGGTTCTATATCACTTAATTGAACTTACTAATCACTGAATACCTATTCGTCAAACCCTTTTGTCGAAGTCGCAAATGAGTGAATGGACTTTTAATCAAGATTTTTCCTAGGGCTAAATGGCATTAGTCCACCATCTGGAATTTGCCCTTCCCACTGTAGTGCAATCTTAGAGTTGGTATGTTAAGTTGGGGTGTGTGGGGAGTGCTGCCCCCCCACATTGAGAGGTGTGGGGGGCCAAGCCCCCCACCTAGGTAGGTTTTAAGTTTTATGATTTTTTTTTTTTTTGCAGTCGCTAGTGTGGCTTACCGTTGGTTTGCTTTAGGCAAAACTTTGATTAAAAGTCCATTCACTGATTTGTGACTTCGACAAAAAGGGGTTGACGAACAGATTAAGTGATACAAACCACTGAGTAGCAGCAGGAGCAAACAAATTCAGAACTTAAAGGAGTATGCAAAATCTCATATTTTCAAATCCTCAGAAATATTCTGGGTATGTAACCAAACATACCTTCTCAATACGACAGAAGCGGCTGCATTTCTAGAAATATAGACCACACCTTCCAAGACATTCCTCAAAACATGTTTTGAAACCTAAGTCACATTAGAAACAATCTCATTCATACAGCACTTCTGTTCAGCAGGCAAAAATAAAGGAAAGTCATCTAAACTGTAAGCACATTGCAAAATAAATTTCCACATGAAGCACTGATAATTTAAAATTATAAATACTAAATTACTTGACTGTGCCAACTATTTTCACAGAGATTTTAATCATTTGCCAATTTTATCTGGTGGTACAAAGTTAGAAGAAGCCAGGGCTCTCTTGTCAAAGTTGGCAGCTAGAAAAAACACAGCTGGGTAAAATGACAACGGAACAAAGACTGCTGCAAAATCAGAGTGCACCTTGTATTTCCTCATAGCCTTTTTTTAGGAACTGGTTCACTAGAAAAAGGGATTTTATAAGCAGTTTTACAGACATGCCCGAAGTCTGATAACAGGAGAAATTGCCAAAAGATTTGAAATTTCATCTTCAATAAGATCATAAACTCTGCCATTCTCTGGCAAACCTCCAGATCACGTCCAGTCAAATACATCTCTAAATCTAACTAGCATCTGTGCAAAAGTGAATGCTTGTGTAGGTTTCTGAACTTGCTCATCTTCCGAAGAATCAGACTAGATGGACTTAACAGTGTTCACTACTGTCTGCATCAGAGTCTCCATCAAAATCAGCAGTGCTAGAGTGACATCTTAATAAGGTAGCCCTACAGTCGTTCTGAATAGGAGCAAAGTCTTCAAGATTAGTTGACTGTTAACCACTCTTAGCCAAGGACACCACATCAGCCCTATACATGGTAATAACTTCAATGACTGTCATGTGGTGAAGTTTCTGTTTCTTCTTACTATGAACTACACTAGTGAACAAAATATCGGAGGACAGTACTATGTCTGACAGAGGGTCTCTTACCCCGGACTTCTCCTGCATCTACAAGGTTTGGTTCTCCGATACTTGAACCGGAGGCCCTGAAGGATGTGTCTGACCCCCATACCATATAGATGGCTGCGGGCTCACACCAAAGGGTGACACGGAAAAAGTTAAGTGGTCTGTGGGATGGCTTAAGGCAACAACAGATTCACAAGCTGTAGGATGAGGCATGATTTTGTTGAATTTTTTTCTTTTTAGTTGCAACAGGATTTGACGGAGGGCTGACTAAGGGCAGCAACAACAGAAAATATAAACTGTCCCCACACAGCAAACAGAGCTAAACTACATAAAATATAGCAGAAACAGTTTACCTGTGCTAAGCCTTGTTCTACGATCCACACAGTGCAGTGAACAACATCACACAGTCAAAGTACCAAGTAAAATTAATTGTCCAAACAGTGAGAAAAAATCAAATATATGATTTTAAATGAAGGAAAAAACTTTTAAAAGTATATAAGTAAGCATTCACTTAGAGTCCCTTGTCAGAAATGAAAAAAATCTCCACAGAAAATGCAAACAAAGTAATTTGCGGTGAAATCATGATTTAACAATTAAAAGAGCAACATCAATGTTACATCAGTAGCAAATATCATGTAAATGAAGAAGAAAGTGAAAACATGCAATATTTTCCTGTCAGAACTTCCAAATGAAGCAGATGAACAACATAAAGAAGAGGCCTAATGTTCAACTGACACCACATAAATTCATTTTCCCAGTACAAGTCATAGAACATTTTAGAAAAGCCCCATAACCGCTTTAAAGCAGTATCAAGCATATAAAAACAGTAAGTTCCAATTCTGAAAGGAATTAACAACATTACATAGTAAGAATATCAAAATACAAATGTTAACACGCACACACGCTCGTGCGCGCACACACACACACACACACACATATATATATATATATATATATATATATGTGTGTGTATAGATAGATTAAAACAAAATAAATCAAAATTATACAATGATAAAGAGGACAGGAGGTTCCCAAAGGGGATCTTAACTCAGTCTAGAAGCTGTAATTCACCAATGCAGGCTGCTAAGGAGATTAAACTGTTTAGAGTTATTCAGCTAAACACTGAATAACAGACTCTGATGAGTTAGACTTCACCTGAAGGGAGGGGCTTAGCCAATCCCTTATCACAAGGAATCAGAGGAGGGGATTCTGAGCTCTGGAAAGCTACCAGTGAAAGTTATTGCAGGGCACCAAACTCATATGGTACTGAGGCATAGTACACGATGAACAGCTTCATCCCCACATCCCCTTCTAATTATATATACTAACTCCAAGACCGTACTATCCCTGGAGTAGGGAAATATTGCAAGGGTTGTCAATCTCGCACACCTGTTGTCAACGAAAGTGTATTGCCAAAAACAGATGCTGGTATTTAGAAGTTTCAATTATAAAAAGCACTGTGTGTGTGTGTGTGTGTGTGTGTGTGTGTGTGTGTGTGTGTGTGTGTGTGTGTGTGTGTGTGTGTGTGTGTGTGTGTGTGTGTGTGTGTGTGTGTGTGTGTGTGCATGGGTTCCCTTCAGAATATCGAAGGTTTAAAACTTCGAATTTCATATGGTCGAGACCATATGATTGAAGTTTTAAAACTTTGAAAGTTCTGAACGGAGATCTCCATACAGTGTGGAATAGGACGTTTTCCCTTTTCATCGCTGTAGTGCGATCTCAGAGTTGGTATACTTAAATAGCAGGGGGTGTGCAGGGGTGCTTGCCCCCCTACAAAAATGTTGAGGAACATGGTTTTGTTTTTATTTTTTTAATTAATTGTCAAAGTTTTGAAACTTCCATCACATGGTCTTGACCATATGAAATTCAAAGTTTTAAACCTTCGATATTGTGAAGTGAATCCATAAATATATATATATATATATATATATATATATATATATATATATATAATATATACACACACACACACACACACACACACACATATATATATATATATATATATACACACACACACACACACACACACACACACACACACACATATATATACAGGGGATACAAAAAGTGTACACACCCCTGTTAAAATGCCAGATTTTTGTGATATAAAAAATGAGACCAAAATAAATAATTTCAAAACTTTACCCAACTTTAATGTGACTGACCTATAACCTGTACAACTCAATTGGAAAAAAAAAAACAAATCTTTTAGGGGAAAATTAGAAAATTAAAAACGTACAATAAGCTGGTTGCATAAGTGTGCACACCCTTAAACTAATACTATGTTAAAGCACCTTTTGATTTAATTATATCATTCAGTCTTCTTTGCTACACACCTGCCATCAATTAAAGAGATTCTGATTAACCCCAAATAAAGTTCAGCTCTCCTGGAAGGATTTTCCTGACATTTACTCAGTTGCCTGCTACAGCAAAAGCCATGGTTCGTAGAGACCTTACAAAGTATCAAAGGGATCTCAATGTTGAAAAGTATCAGTCAGGAGAAGGGTACACAAAATTTCTAAAGCATTGGATATACCATGGAACACAGTGAAGACAGTCATCAAAAAGTGGAAAAAAATATGGGACAACACTGACGTTGCAAAGAACTGGATTGTCCCTCCAAAACTGATGAGACAAGATGAAAACCTGGTCAGGGCGGCTGCCAAGAGACCTAAAGCAACACTGAAAGAGCCGCAAGAATTTCTGGCAAGTACTGGTTGTGTACTCCATGTGACAACAATCTCCCATATTCTCCACATGTCTGGACTATGTGGTAGGGTTGCAAGACAGAAGCCTTTTCTTACACAAAAAAGATCCAGGCCCATCTAAAACTTGCAAAACAATACATCGTCTCCCAAAAGCATGTGGGAAAATGTGTTATGGTCTGATGAGATCAAGGTTAAATGTTTTGGCCACAATTCCAAAATTAGAAGTTATGTACCTACCATAACGTTCCATGTTAGTTATCTTCTTTGGGTTCTTTCTTGCTGGATGGGTCAAGATGGAGTTCTCCAGTCACTTTGATCCTCACTCTAAAAGCTCGAGAGCTAGTTCCACCAGCTCGAGGCTCCCCTATATCCCACAATGCTAGGCGGTAACTCCTCAGATCTCGTTTGAAAGCTAAGGCCAGCAATGAAATTCCATAAGGAACAAAGAAAAACTCCTCTAGGTCTGTCCTGGCTAGGGGGAAGGAGGGTGAGACGCAAGAAAGAAGGCGAGAAGAAGACAACTAACATGGAATGTTATGGTAGGTACATAACTTCTAAATGTTAAGTTGTCAATCTCACCTTCATTCTTGCTGGATGGGACCGCGTCCCTAGCACCTTGTCCCGGGTGGCCTATCGGAACAGACTCTTGAGTACAGTGGAACCAAAGTTGGCTCGGTCTCTAGAGGCCAAGTCCAACTTATAATGAGAAATGAAGGTATGGGGAGAAGCCCAAGTAGCTGCAGAACAAATCGAATCAATAGGCAGCCTATCTTGGAAAGCTATAGAAGAGGCTAAAGCTCTAGTTGAATGAGCCCTGGGTTTGGATGGCAACCGTTGATGTCTTATCTCATACACTAGGGTAATCAATGAAGTAAGCCATCTAGAGAGAGACACTTTAGAAACTGGAAGGCCCATTCTACCTTCTGCATAAGAAAAGTACAATTTTGTACCTACCATAAATGTAGATGTCCGATAGGTATGCATCTGCAGTCATAACATATGGGTTGTCCTGCCTCAGGCAGCCCTTCGGTCGGCCGGATTCCAAAGTCTGGGTCTGGCCTCTGCTGATGTCGCACTTTCCCCGACGTCAGAGCTTCTGGGGTATAAAGGCATCAGCCGACGCCATTTTCCTCAGTGTTTCTTGCCCCAGATGCCAGGTGCCCTCTAGGAAGGCTAAATTTGGATAAATGCTGAAAATTTCCAAACAGTAGCAAAATATATATACATATATATATATATATATATACAAACAAACAAATACACCATAATAGATTCCCCCAGCTAGCTGAAAGAGGGGTAAGCACCCTAGGAATACCACAGAGGGGAAGGAGGGTGGGTAATCCTGACTGCAGATGCATACCTATCGGACATCTACATTTATGGTAGGTACAAAACTACTATGTCCTTCAAGGATGCATCTGCAGTCATAACATATGGGTAGAATACCATAGCCAAACTGGGGGAGGAGGTACTAAGAGAAGGATGGTGTAGTTAAGATCCCCTGCAGAACTGCAGTTGCAAACCCTGCTCGGGATCTGGAGTATAAAGGTAGATTATAATGCTTGGCAAATGTATGCACGGAGCTCCAAGTAGCAGCTTCTAAAATGTCCTTGGTAGCCACCCCTCGTAGGAAAGCTGTAGTCGTGGCTGTGGCCCTTGTGGAATGAGGCCTGATATTTTCAGGAGCTGTTTTTCCATGAAAAGAGTAGCAAAAGCGAATGCAATTTCCTATCCATTTTGAAATTGTCTGTTTGGAAATTGCTCTTCCTTGCACCCCAGTTGCATATGCTACAAAAAGTTGGTCAGTTTTTCTGTTGGTTTTAGTTCTGTCCAGATAGAAGCATAGCTGTCTGTGTATATCCAAGGTGTGCAAAAGTTTTTCTCCTTTGTTCTGTGGGTTAGGGAAGAACGTAGGCAAATGAATAGCTTGGTTCAAGGATACCCTGGATACCACCTTTGGCATGAAAGTAGGATTGGTTCTCAGTGACACTCTATCCTGGTGGAAAATAAGAAAAGGCTGCACTGCCATTAATGCCTGTAACTCGGATACTCTTCTTGCTGAAGTGATTGCCAGAAGGAAAGCAGTTTTCTAAGATAAAAACTGTAGATCTGCTGATGCTGCTGGTTCAAAAGGAGGTAGTGTCAATTTTTCCAGCACAAAATTGAGATCCCATGCAGGTAGAGGGAGTCTCCTTGCAGGTTTAACATTTTGATCCCTCTCAAAATTGTCTGAGAAGAGGGTGAGAGAAGATAGGAGGATCCATATTGTATTCTGCTGAAATTGCTGAAGCATGAATCTTAATGGAAGAATAAGACAGGCCATTGTGGAACAGTTCTGCTAAGTATTCTAGGATGTGTGCTAGGTTTGCCACTGTGACATCTGTGCCCTTTGATGTGCTCCAAATGAGGAATCTCTTCCATTTAGCTGAGTATGTCTTCCTTGTGGAAGGTCTGCGAGCCTCCAGGATAATGTCCATGACCCTCTGAGATAAAACAGTTTGGTTTGGTTTTAAGGAATTTTCCAGGCAGTTAGTTGCAATGTTTTCAAGTTTGGATGCAGGGTCTTGAAATTGTTCTGCGTTAGAAGAAGAGGCCATAGGGGTAGAGACCATGAGTTCGCCTGAGACATGCTTCTCAGTAGCGGATACCAGTGTTGTCTTGGCCAGTCTGGAGCTATTAGTATCACCTTTGGCTGTTCCTCCCTGATCTTCAGTAGAACCTTGTACATCAATGGGAGAGGTGGAAAGGCATATACCTGTTAGGGCATTCCAGCTGAATGAGAGAGAGTCCACCCTCCTGGTGTGTGGTATGTCCTTGAGCAGAATTTCTTCAGTTGGTGGTTGAGTGGGGAGGCGAACAGATCTATCTCTGGCATTCCCCATTTCTTTGTTATGAGTTTGAAGATGTCTGGATGCAGCATCCATTCGTGAGCATCCGTGGTAGTTCTGCTTAAGCTGTCTGCTAGTGAATTCTCTTTTCCTGGTACGAATTTGGCCTGCAGCTGGATATTGAGATTCAGGCATAGGTTCCACAGATTCACTGCCATCCGGCATAGAGGGTAGGAATGTGTGCCTCCCTGTTTGTTTATGTACCACATGACCGTAGTGTTGTCTGTCCTTATTAACAGATGTCCTTGCTGGAAGAATGATTTGAATGCCTCGATTGCATGCTTCACTGCCAGCATCTCCTTCTGGTTTATGTGCATGCTTAGCTGTCCTTGAGGCCACAGGCCTTGGATACATTTGTCCTCCATGTGTGCTCCCCATCCTAGGTCTGAGGCGTCCGTGGTGATGGTCTGCCTTGGTTTTGGTTTGTTGAAAGGCAACCCTCTGTTGGACTGGCAGGCCTGAGCCCACCACAGGAATTCCTTTTGAAGGCATGGAATGATTGGTATCATGGTTTCTAGACTGTGCCTGTGTTGAGACCATACATTCCTTAGGTACCATTGTAATTTCCTCATATGCAGCCTGGCATGTGGGATCAAGATTATGCAGGATGCCATGTAACCCAGGGCCTGCAGGACTTTCCTTGCAGTAAGCTGAGTTTGTCTTGTCAAAGTCATGAAATAATCTGGAATTTGTTTTTGTTTTTCTTCTGTAAGAAAAGCCATCTGAGTGATTGTGTCCAGATCCGCACCCAAAAAGGTTATTCTTTGGGATGGCACTAGTCTTGACTTTTGGATGTTGACTGTGTATCCCAAGGCCTGTAGCAGGTGTATGACATAGGCCAAGTCCTTTAACAATTTTGTCTTGTTGTCTGCTTGTATTAGGCAGTCGTCCAGGTATGGGTAAATATGAATTCCCTGAAGTCTGCAATGTGCAATTACTGATGCCAGGCATTTCGTGAATACTCTGGGCGCAGTAGATAAGCCAAAGGGCAATGCTGAGAATTGATAATGCTCTGATCCTGCAAGAAATCTGAGGTGTCTTCTGCAATCTGGTCGGATAGGGACGTGCAGGTATGCCTCCTTGAGATCTAGAGTCACCAGCCAAGACTCCTTGCCCAACATGGGAAGAAGTTGCTGTAGGGTCAGCATTTTGAATTTTGGCACAATGAGATATGTGTTGAGTGCGGACAAGTTGAGAATAGGCCTCCATTGGTTTTCTTTTCTTGGTACAAGGAATAGTCTGGAGTAAAATCCTTGGTCTTGTTCCATAGATGGTACCCTTTCTATCGCTTTCATCTGAAGTAAATTGTTGATTTGTCTTAAAGCCTCTGCCTTCTGGTTTGGTGGAAGGTTTGGCATTCCGCTCCTTTTTAGGAAAAATGTGGAAGTGGAACCTGTATCCTTTGTCTATTGTTTGCAATGTCCATGTGTCCTTTGTAATGCAATGCCAGTTTTTCGAGAATAAAGCCAGCTTTCCGCCCAAGGGAGCTTCCAGTTGATCCCTGGTAGGCGGAATCAGAGTCAAGTCATTGTGTCTGTCCTGTGGTAGTGGTTGTAGTTGCAGCTGTGGCACTACTCCTCTGGTTGGCAGGCTGCCACTGATGGCCCCTGTAGGCACCCTTTGATTGACCTCTGCCTCTAGGGCGTCTATTCCTGCCCCTCTGTGCTCTGGAGGTGTCTGGAAAGGACCAATTCTTTGTAAGCCAGTTTCTGCTGAACCTCGGAGGTTGGACCTGCAGAAATTCCTTTACTGTTTGCACAGATTTTACTTTTTCTTCCACTTTCTTTAGAATCTCCTGTGCAGGGGAGCCAAATAAATTTTGTTTCTCCATTGGAGCATCGAGGAGTTTAGCCTTGACATGGTCTGGCAAGGATTGCTCTTTTAGCCAAGCATGCCTACGAATTACTGCCCCAGTCAAAGCTGATCTAAATGAAGCCTCCAGTGCATCATAGCCACATTTTAAGAAATGATTACTGACCTGCTGAGAGTTGTGTACCAAATCCTGAAGGGATTTACGGTCTAAAGGTTCAGGAGAAGAAAGCTTCTTAATCAGCTGATCTAACAAAAATTCTTGGTACTGTATCATATGGAATTGACAGTTTAATGCCCTGGCAGAAAGAGTAGCAGATGTATAAACCTTTTTACCCCATCTCTCTAATGCTCTAGACTCTCTTTCAGAGGGTAGGGGATTTTTGGCAGTAGCAGCTGCAACCCCTTTTGGGCCCTGAGAAATAGTTTCTGGGTCTGCAGCATGGGCTTTATACAGGTGGAAGTGAGAATCCGGGACCCTGTAATATCTGTCAGGTTTGGCAGGGGCCGGGGGAAGAGAATCAGGTGCAGTACTGACATCATTATACACACCATCAATTACAGTTAGAACAAGTGGTATGGCTAAGGGCCTATGCTGGGGCAAATGCGAAAAAGTCCTTAATCTTTTTCTAGAATCAGAAAAATCCTGACCCTGCCATTGAAAGTGCTCCCTCATGGAGTGCAAAGTCTCCCCAAAGGAAAATTCTTCAGGTGGGGAGGCCGAAGGAATAGAATCCTCTGCATCTGAATCCTCATAAGGCGAGTAGGCCCCTTCCTGATGGTCTGACAAATCAGATCCATCCGTGGAGTAATCAGAGGAGAGAGGTTCAGAGGGATCAGTCCTGGGCCTTTTGTCTGGTGGAGGTTGGGAAGCCCTGTCTGGGTGAGGTTGGGAACCCCTAATTAAGGATATAAGGTCCTCAGCAAGACTGAGAATCTGAGAACTTGAGGAAGGCCTCTGTGAAGTAGATTTGGCAGGCAAAGCTTTTGAAAGTTTGGCAGCTTTAGCCCTGGAGAAGGCCTTAATAGACATAGAAGCTGGGGGCCTAGCTGCCCCACGTGCAGGTGTAGAAATGTCCAAAGGAATGGTGTCGGACAATTTTTGAGCACTAGCTTCTGTAGGGATATCTGAAGCCGACTCAGCCAGGGCCTCTCTGGCCTCGGTTGTCGGACGTATGGTTTCGGTCGTAGTAAGAACCGAGGACTCGGTTTCAGCCAAAACCGAGACACTCGCGGTAGGCCTAGCCGTGGTTTCAGCCGAAACCGCGGGCCGCGAGTGTCGGTCCTTTTCCTTGCGTTTTTTGGCCATATGCGTAGTCGGAGTCTCCGACGGCATTTTATATGCAAAATCAGTTCCAAAAAATTCTTCTGCAAACTCCGACCGACGTCTAAGAGTCCGTCGGTTGAAGGAGGCACAGGCTAAACAAGCTGATACGTCGTGGTCTGGGCCTAAGCAAGGAAGGCAGTAAGAATGGAAATCCTTATATGGTATTTGTTTCCTACAAGTTAAACAATTATTTACTTTGTCTGACATCGGCTGAGGCAAGAAAGAGTCCCCAACGGGGTACTTAGCTTTTTTAGAAGTCTTCGGTAGCTGAAATCTCTGGATCTGACCGACCGGCACTTGCGAACAGCTTCTGCTTCGGGCACCGCGCGGCAAGAAAGACTGAGGAAAATGGCGTCAGCTGATGCCTTTATACCCCAGAAGCTCTGACGTCGGGGAAAGTGCGACATCAGCCGAGGCCAGACCCAGACTTTGGAATCCGGCCGACTGAAGGGCTGCCTGAGGCAGGACAACCCATATGTTATGACTGCAGATGCATCCTTGAAAGACAAACAGTTGGTCAGATTTCCTGAATTGTTTGGTCCTGTCTAAATAGTACCTAAGTTGGCGATGAATATCTAAACAGTGTAACTTTTGTTCTGACCTATTTGAATAATTTGGGAAGAAAACAGGAAGCTCAATGGTTTGATTCAAATTTGCCAGTGAAGCTACTTTGGGCAAAAGACGGGTTAATGCAAGGACACCCTGTCCTTATGAAATACCAGATAAGGGGGTCGACTACACAGAGCATGGAGTTCAGAGACTCTTCTAGCTGAAGTGATAGCTACTAAAAAGAGTGTTTTCCAAGAAAGTAACTTTATTGAACATGAAGCCGCAGGTTCAAAGGGGGAAAGAATTAAGGATGCCAGAACCAAGTTGAGATCCCATTGGGGAGGAGGATCTCTGATGGGTGGTTTGAGGAGAAAAACTCCCTTTAAAAAGGCTTTGCAGAGTTTGTGAGACATAATGGAGGACTCTGAGACTCCAACATGAAAGTTCGATATTGCTGCCAATTGAACTCTAATGGTAGATGGAGACGAACCTGAGTGGAAAAGTTCAGCTAGAAAGTCTAGAACTGATTGAATGGAAGCAGTGAAAGGATCTATATTCTTTGACTGCTCCCAATAGGAAAAACGTTTCCACTTGTTATGATAAATCTTCCGAGTGGAAGATTTATGAGAGGCTATCAAGATATCTCTAATGGAGTGAGATATCAGAGGAAGCCTGGCTAAAGCTGGAATTGGAGGAACCACGCTGTGAGGTTCAGAGAGGGAAGGGAGTGGTGCAACTGACCCGACTGATGGGTCAAGAGGTCTGGAACTGGGTCCAGATGCCAAGGTTGCTCCAACAGATAACGGTGGAAAAATGGGAACCAAACTTGTTGAGGCCAGTAAGGGGCAATGAGGATCATAGAAGCTTCCTGAGCGATGGCTTTCTGTATCAACTGAGATATCAGTGGGAAGGGAGGAAAAGCATACAGAAGTCCCCGGGGCCAAACGTGCACTACAGCGTCTCTGCTGGGGTGGCCTGGTTGGGGAAAGAGGGTGAAAAAATCGTTGCACTTGCTGTTTTGGGGAGTAGTGAAAAGGTCGCAGCAAGGCCGACCCCACTTTCGAAAAACTTTCTCCAACACTGAATTCTTCAGAGACCACTCGTGAGGCATGAGAATAGCTCTGCTCAATTTGTCTGCAATCACACGGGACTTCCCGGGGATGTGCGTTGCTAACAGAAATCGCTGAGAAGAAATCGCCCATTGCCACAGTCTGAGTGCCTCTCGACACAGGGGGAAAGATCTGGTTCCGCCTTGTTTGTTGATGTACCACACTACAGACATGCTGTCTGTCTGAATTGCTATAGTTCCCTTGGGAAGAGAGTCTTGTAAGGCTTGCAACGCTAGAAGCACTGCTCTCATCTCTAGGACGTTTATGTGCAAGTGGCACTTGAACGGTTGCCACATGCCCTGGACTGTCCTGCCCTGGAAATGCCCCCCCCACCCGATCAGGGAGGCGTCCGTTGTCACTGTAGCAACCGGAGGGGGAGGGACGAAAGGTCTCCCTAAGAGGAGCTGGGGGGATGTGATCCACCAAGAGAGATGATTCTTGCACGATTGAGTTATCCGAATAGGATGGGACATTGGAAGACTTTGGTAAGACCATTGTGTGAAAAGCATCCATTGTAAAATTCTCATATGGAAGCGAGCTAATGGTAGAAGGGGATGGCCGCCATAATCCCTAAGACTTTCAGGATCAGTCTGGCTTTGACTTTGTTGCTCTGCAAGACAAGAGAGACCTGTCTGTGTATGTCTGCTATTCTCTGCTCTGTGAGTCTGGCTGACATATTGACTGTATCTAGATTTGCGCCTATGAAGGTAATAACACGACAAGGCGACAAGACAGACTTTTCGTAGTTTATTGAGATGCCTAGTGCCTGACATGTGTGAAAGGTGTAGTCTCTGGCGAGAAGTAAAAGATGCTTGGTGGGGGCTGTAAGGAGCCAGTCGTCTGAATAAGGAAACACCTGGAATCCTTGTCATCTCAGATGAGAGGCTACCACTGCCATGCATTTGGTAAACACTCGGGGGCTGTAGTGAGACCAAAGGGAAGGGCTCTGAATTGAAAATGACTGATTCCCAGCCTGAAGTGGAGAAACCTCCTGGGCGTCGACTCATTCTGATGTGATAGTGCATCCTGGAGATCTATCGAGCACATCCAGTTGTCCCGCCCAAAGGGGTAGAATGGACTGCAGCGTGACCATCCGAACTTTGTTTTCTTGACAAACTTGTTCAAGTTGCTGAGATCCAGAATGGGTCTCCAGTCCCCTGTTTTCTTTGGAACCAAAAAGAATTTGGAGTAGATTCCGGATCCTGCTTGGTCTGCTGGAACTGGTTGAATGGCTCTTTTTGCGAGCAGCTTTGAAATTTCTAATGCTGCTTGCTCCCTTTGACTGGGTGGAACGTCTGGAAGGGATTTTTGGATTGCTTGAATGAAAAGGAAAGGGATTCTGTAGCCTTCGGAAATGATAGACTGTACCCATTTGTCTTGAGTTAGGGATAGCCAGGCTTTTGGGTACAGTGACAACCTTCCCTCGACTGCCTCCGAAGGTGGACAGTCGGGCAACACCTCAGGATGCTGAAAGGGCTTGTCGGAAAAGGATTCTCGACTGCCCTGATTCTGCGGGCCCCCTCTGCCTCTAGGACGGCGTCTACCATTATTGTTCCCCCCCTCTGCCTCTAGAGGGGATCGACTCTGTGCATCAGGCAAATCTCATTGAGATTGTTTGCGGAACCACATCTTTCCCCCCTTCTGGCCTTTGGGGTAAGGTCTAGAAGGAGTAGAAAAACGGACTCCGACGGCAGAGAGAGTTTTGCCATCAGTCTCGCACCTAGTCAGGGTTTCCTTCACTTGAGGACCAAAGAGGGAAGATCCATCAAAGGGGGAGTTAGTGAAGGATGCCTTGAAAGGGTCCGCAAAGTTACATAGCCGCATCCAGGCGTGCCTACGCAGGGCTACACCTGTACCTGCCGCTCTACTTGCTCCATCAGCCGCATATGAAAGGAGGCGCATGGAGGAGTTAGTTATAGAATTAAGGGTTGCCAGCTGAGAGTTCATTCTATCCTGAAAACCCGCAGCTGTTGGGTCCTTCAACATTTCACTCGCTTCCTTGAGCAAATCCCTCTGAAGGCGAGTAAAATGACAGAGGTAATTCAGCGATCTCATAGTAAAGGTCGCTGACGAGAACATCTGCTTCCCGTACCTGTCCATCGACCTAGACTCCTTGTTAGGAGGATGAACAGGCACCGAAGGATCAACTAACTCCTTCTTGGTGGCCGCAGCCACCACCATAGCATCAACAGAGACGCCTTTGTTCAGAAATTCTTTGTCCTTGGGGGCCGTGATGAATTTTGATGGTCTCCTGGGGGTGGGTTCCACTGAATCAGGAGCCGCCCAAGCCTTCTTTGCCACCACTTGCATAAGGGGGTCAAAGGGAGGGGACACCCAGGAGGTGGAAGGGCGAGAGCCAAACGCCTCAAGATACACTGATTCATCCTCTGAAGGATTGAGGGCTGGCCAATTCCCCCTCTGTTTTAAGATTTCAAGGATGTCTGCAAAGGAGACATCTTCAGAGGAATGAGGGAACCTTCAGAATCCTCTAAATCAGTGTCGGAGGTGACAGACTCAGGGGAGTCAATGTGCTTCCTCTTGCACTGCCTCTTCCTAGGGGGCTCTCCTACAGGGTCAGGAGAGGCCTCGGAAGAGGAGGAGATCCCCACTGGGGAAACTTGAGGAGCTGGCTCTCTACGGTCGGGGATGAGAGAGTGAGTAGAAATCACCGGAGGCACCATAGGGGGAGGGGTAGAAGGAGCGACTGTGGAGTTGAACCTGGTTCTAACATGCTCCTCATGACCTCGAAGGCACCCCTGTCAAACAGAGCCGGAGGTCTCCGTTCAGAAAAACTGAAAACCTCCCCCGGCACCGACAGTGATGGCTCCGAGGCCGATGTCGGAGCCTAACTCACCAGCGCCGAAGCACCGAGAGGGAGAGCGGGGTCAGACAAGGGTCCGATGCCACTCGCCCCCTCGGAGCCGACGAGGGAAGTCCGGCGCCGAGATTCTTCCAAGGAAGACATCGGAGCAGACGACAGAACCGAAGACAAAGGTATCGGTTCCAACGGCACCACAGTCTCGGGTCCGAGCCGCCCCGGCTCCGAACTCAAAAGAGTTAGAAAAGGAATATTTTGAGTGATGGGAATAGTTCTCGACTGTTGAGTCGGACTTTGAAGCATCTGGGCTAATGCCTCGGACTTAAGAAGTCGACTCACTACTCTCTGAAGGTCATGGTCCGATAACTTGGAAGACCTAGAAGAGTGGGATCTATGGCTCCGTTCAGACAGCAAGGGTGATGCTGGAGCCGAATGAACGGAGCCGATAGATGGAGATCGGGACCTTTTTCTAGATGTCGGTTCCGACAACTTAATCGGAGCCGACTGAGTTATGTCTTCCTCGGCTCCGGCCAGAGCCGAAGACACCGTAGGGGCTTGTATTCGAGGTTCATCGGCTCCGGCCGGAGCCGATGTTCGAATAGCCTTAGGGCCTCCAGAAGACGGCTCAGAGGCTGGAGCCTAAGGTCTGGAAGGCTTAGAGGGTTTCCCCGATGACTGAGTCGAGGGACCCTCAGGCTTTAGTAAGCCCCTTAAAATAAGTTTATTTTTTCGCTCCTGCAGGACTCTAGGGCTAAAGCCATGGCAAACAGCACATGAGTCCTGCAGGTGCAAAGGTTCCAGGCAGTACACACAAGAAGTGTGACCGTCTGTCAGAGACATCTTCTGACAGCACGAGTCACACTTCTTAAAGCCTGAGACCTTTGATTCCTTAGACATATCTAAGGTGAAAGTGTAACCACACAAACACACACACACACCGATTACACTTAGAAATAAATTAAACTAATTTAAATTAAGTTATAAGTAACTAGAAATAAAATCCCTACAAAACACAGTCACTCACTACTAGGAAGGGAGGGACTGGGCCTAGGGCCAGAGGGAAATTTTCTAGAGATTTTTTTGGAAAGGGAGGGAAACTTAACGGGAATGGGATAGACTACCTCACAAAATAACTATTTAGAAAAACTAACTTAAAAAAGGGGGGAAAAAGCTAAGAAAACTAGTTTCTTTACCAAAAACTAACCTGAGCCGGTAGGAACACACCTCAATCGCTGTAGCGGCAAACGAGATCTGAGGAGTTACCACCTAGCATTGTGGGATATAGGGGAGCCTCGAGCTGCTGGAATTAGCTCTCGAGCTTTTAGAGTGGCCGAGTCGGAGCCGAGGATCGGCTCCGAACCCATCCAGCAAGAATGAAGGCGAGACTGACAACTTAACATGGTACGTTTGGTGCAAAAACAACACTTCGCATCTCCAAAAGAACACAATCCCCATGGTGAAGCATGGTGGTGGCAGTATCATGCTTTGGGTTGCTTTTCTTCAGCTGAACTGGCACTTTAGTCAAGATGGAGGGAATTACGAACAGTTCTAAATACCAGTCACTTTTGGATCAAAACCTTTGGGCATCTGCTAGAAAGCTGAAGATAAAGAAGAATTTCACCTTTCAACACGACAATGACCCCAAGCATACATCCAAATCAACAAAAGAATAACTTCACCAGAAGAAAATTAACATTTTGGAATGGCCCAGCCAGAGCCCAGACCTAAATCCAATAGAAAATCTGTGGGGTGACCTGAAGAGGGCTGTGCACAAGAGATGCCCTTGCAATCTGACAGATTTGGAGCACTTTTGTAAGGAAAAGTGGACAAATATTGCCAAGTCAAGATGTGCCATGCTGAAAGACTCCAATCCTAGAAGACTGAATGTTGTAATTAAATCAAAAGGTGCTTCAACAAAGTATTAGTTTAAGGGTGTGCACACTTATGCAATCAGCTTATTGTACATTTTTTATATTTTTCCCCACCAGGTTATATAGGTCATATTAAAGGTGGGAAAAGTTTTGAAATGCTTTATTTTGGTCTCATTTTTTATATCACAAAAATCTGTCATTTTAACAGGCCTGTGTACACTTTTATACCCACTGTATGTATGTGTGTGTATATGGGTTACATTCACAATTATAAAATACCAAAATCTCGAGTTCAGAATCTCGAGATCTTGGGATCTCGAAATTGTGACCCCCCCCCCCCGAAACACCACCCAACACATGACAAACGTGTATGCAGGGGGGCAAGTCCCCCTGCACCCCCCCCCCCGCAACTTAAATATACCAACTCCAAGATCGCACTACAGCGAGGACAGGGGAAATCTCCCGGTCTGGGCTGTATGCCAATCTCCGTTCAAGATTTCGAAGTTTTAAAACTTCAAACATATAATCTTTGATCATATGCGATTCGAAGTTTTAAGCTTCAAAATTCTGAATGGGACCAGTGTAAATATATATATATATATATATATATATATATATATATATATATCTATATCTATATCTATATATATATCTATCTATATATATATATATATATATATATATATATATATATATATATATATATATATATATACACATATACATACATGCATACACAGCCTTTGCAGTTAATTTTGCATTCACTATCAAAATATGACATACATATGTTTATACAATTTGTGTGTATGTATACACACACACACACACACACACACACACATATATATATATATATATATATATATATATACCCACACATACAGTTTACAATCACAAGGTCGACATTGACATACTTGACATCCACCTCCTCGACCATGGTAGGAGTGACTGTCGGAATGTCGACGTTCATTTGCACGTCCGTTTAGTAGGACGTACACAGGGCAGGGAGTTATAGCACGGATTTCTATTGGAGAGCTCCACCTTAAGGTCGAAAGAATTTGTTGAGGTCGGTACGTCGATCATACAACCTACTTTATATTCATGAGTCAACGTTATTTGTCTCGGAAAACAACATTCCATCTGAGTAGTTACACTTCATTTTTCTGCAACCTGTGGGTATTCGGATCCGTATCGGATCCGAGCTGGCAACTTTTCAAGCATCTGCTCCGAGCTCCAAGCTCCTCCCCCTTAACCATAACCCATCACCATCTCCTACCTTCCCTCAGATCAAGTTTGCCACTACTCAAACTAATCAGCAACTCAACTTTACAATAAACCATGAGCAGGTTCGGGGGAAGGAGGGTGGGACGGTTGCAGAAAAAGGAAGTGCAACTACTCAGATGGAATGTTATGGTGAGTACATAACTTCTTTATCTGAAGTAGTTAACTTCATTTTATCTGCAACCTGTGGGACAGAGACCCCAGCTACTCAAACTTCTGGGAGGCCCTCATGGAAGGATATTCCTGAGCACCGCAGAGCCGAAGGATGCTCTCCCTCTGGAGATCAAATCCAACTTATAATGAGAAATGAAGGTATGTGACCTTGCCCAAGTTGCGGCTGCACAAATGTCATCCAGTGAAACCCTAGATCAAAAGGCAGCAGAAGTCGCCATAGATCTGGTAGAATGAGCTTTAACAGGACCAGGCAGGGACAGACCTTTGTCTTTATAAATTTGCAAAATACAATGTGTAATCCATCTAGCTAAGGAAACCTTGGAGATGGCTTTACCCAGAAAGGGTTTAGCAAAGGACACAAATAACTGGTCAGACTTACGGAAGGGCTTTGTTCTGTGTAAATAAAAACTAAGTTGTCTATGAACATCTAGCAAATGCAGTTTATATTCACCCTTGTTCTGAAAATTTGGAAAGAAAACAGGCAGGTTAATTGTTTGATTAATGTTTGATTCAGAAGCTACTTTTGGTAAGAAGGAAGGGTTTGTGCGGAGAGAAAACGTGTCCTTATGGAAGATCAGGCAAGGGGGCATGGCAGACAATGCTTGAATCTCAGATACCCTTCTACCGACATAATGACCACTAGGAAGGCTGTCTTCCAGGATAAAAACTTCAAATCTACGGATGCAGCAGGTTCAAAGGAGGGAGCAACAAGCCTGGAGAACCAAGATAAGGTCCCAAGGAGGAACAGAGCCCTTAATTGGAGGACGCAAAAGAAAGGTGCCTTTAAGAAAAGCCTTACACAGTCTAGAAGAGGCCAGGGCATTCATGTTTTCCCCGACATGGAAATTCGGGATAGCTGCCAGATGCACTTTCACAGTGAAGGAACTAGCTCCTTGCTGAAAAATATTGACTAAGAAATCCAGCACTGCAGGAACAGGGGCTGTAAAAAGATCCAGGTTTCCTCTGAGAAGCCCAAATAGAGAATCGTTTCCATTTACTGCGGTAAATCTTCCTAGTGGAGGCCTTATGGGATGCCACCAGAATAGTTTATACTGAAGATGAAAGACCAAGAGTCCTGGCAATCAAGGGAACTGAAGCAACTAAGCCATCAGCTTGAGGTTGTCCAGGTTGGGTGGACAAGTGCCCGAGGGATGAGAAATGAGATCTGGGCAGGGATCCAAATCCAAGGAGGAGCTAAAACATGAGCCCAGAGGAAGGGGAACCATACCTGACGAGGCTAGAACGGGGCAGTGAGGATCACTTTGCACCCCAGTCGGCAAGCTTTCTGAAGAAACTTCGGAATGAGAGGTAACGGGAGATACGCATACAGTAACCCGGGAGGCCAAGCATGGACTAGAGCTCACTGCACTTTGCATTGGAAGGAGATGCAAAGAGATAACAGCAAGGCTGACCCCCACTCAAGGAAGATCTCCTCCGCTATTGACTGTTTCAGAGACCATTCGTATGGCATTAGAATAGCCCGACTCAATCTGTCCGCTAAAATGTTGGAGCATCCCGAGATGTGAGTTGCATTCAGAAACTGACTGGTGGAGATCACCCATTCCCACACTCTCATGGCCTCGTGACACAGAGGGTAAGATCTGGTTCCCCCCTGTTTGTTGATGTACCAGACAACCGACATGTTGTCTGACTGAATTGCAATAGTTCCCAGAGGAAGAACAGTGTGGAAGGCTTGCAACGCTAAAAGCACTGCTCCCATCTCCTGAACATTGATATGCAATCTGGTCTCAATTTGGGACCACGTGCCTTGGACCGTCATCCCCACATAACCCCCCCCCACCCGAGCTGGGAGGCATCCGTGGTCACTGTGGCTTGGGCTGTGGGTGAAATAAATGGTCATCCCACTAAGATGTCCAGCGATTGGAGCCACAAGAGAAGTGACGCCCTGCAGGCTTTGCTGATTTGAATTAGATGTTTCATGGGGAGATCTAGCCAAGACCTCTGTACGGCTAAAGTCCATTGAAGAAAACACATGCGAAGACGCGCACAGGGGAGGATACAGATTGCTGCCGCCACAGAGCCCAGGGCTCTGAGAACATTGCCCGCCTTTGGTAACCTGGGGCCAAAAACTACTGATATATGGGCCTGTAGGCTCTGGATCCTGTCTGGAGTTCAGAAGACTTTCAGTTGAAAGGTATCCAGCCATGCCCCGATAAAGTCCCAGATCTGCACCGAGTCCAAGAGGGACTTGGAAACATTAATAGTGATCCCTAGCCGGTCTGCAAGATGAAGGAGGGAGTCTCTGGCTAGGCAAAGAATATGCTTGGTGGAAGCAGCGAGGAGCCAGTCATCTAGGTAAGGGAATACCTGAATTCCCTGAAGCCTCAGGTGAGCCGCTACGACTGCCATTACCTTGGTAAACACCTGGGGGCTGTGGTGAGACCGAAGGGTAAGGTTCTGAACTGGAAATGATTGTCTCCCAGCTGGAAGCGAAGGAATCTCCTGGAGCTTCTGCAAATCTTGATGTGGTAAGTAAGCTTCCTGGAGGTCTATCGAACACATCCAGTCACTTTCTCGAAGATAAGGTGGAATGGACTGTAGGGTGACCATCTGGAATTTCTGCTTGGCGACAGCCAGGTTTAAGGTTGACAGGTCCAAAATGGGCCTGAGGTCTCCCATATTTTTTGGCACTAAAATAAACCTGGATTAAACGCCTGATCCGGACTGCATGGGGGGACTGGTTTGATGGCCCATTTGTGAAGCAGCTTGGAAATCTCTAGCGCTGCTGTCTCCCTTTGAGCGGGTGGGACATCTGGGAGGCGTTTTGGTTGGACGGGAGAGGTAAAAAATGGGATGGTGTAGCCTCTGGATATTATTTGAAGCACCCAACGATCTGCAGTTATGGACTCCCAAGCTGTTGGGTGCACGGATAATCTTTCCCCGACTGCCTCCAGAGTAGGACAGTCGGGCAACCCCTCAGGGCTGCTGCGTGGGCCTGTCTGAGAAGGGCTCCCTAGAGCCAAAGTTCCTCGTCCCCTTGTGCCTCTGGGGCGGCGTCTGTCTTGTCCCCCTCTGCCTCCAGGGGACGAGTTATCCTGAGAGTCCTGGGAAAACTGTGTTTTTCGAAACCACATCTTCTTTTGTCCTCTCTGATTCCTAGAAAAGGATCTTTGAAGGCTAGAGAAGCGGACTCCGATGGCAGACAAAGTCTTCCTGTCCTTTTCGTTCTGGACAAGGGTATCACATACGGTCTTCCCAAAAAGAGAAGAACCATCGAAAGGAGCATTTGTGAAAAACACCTTGAAGGGGTCCATAAATTGACACAGTCTGAGCCAAGTGTGTCACCTCATAACCATGCCAGTCCCAGCCGCCCTAGCTGTTCCTTCCATAGCATGGGAAAGGAGGCGCATAGACATGTTCGATACTGACTTCAGAGTCATCACTTTCACGGAGAACAGACGCTTGTCCTCCGGAGACCAAGACTCTGGGGGCGACTCAGCTAACTCCGTGACTAGGTCTCGCTGCAGTCATATAACGTGTGCCAAACAGTTCAGTGCTCAGATGGAAAATGTCGCTGAAGAATACATTTGCTTTCCAAATCGATCCACCGCCCTAACTCCTTGTCCGGACGGTGGACCGAGGAACTCTCCTGAGCCAGTTACCTCTTGGTGGCTGCTGCAACCACCATAGCATCCACAGGGGATCCTTTATACCAGGCCTGTCTGTCTGAGGGTGGAGACAGAATCCTGTCCGGGTGTTTAGGTACCGGCTCTATGGTGTCAGGCTCCTTCCATGTCCGCGTGGTGATAAGATCCACTAAGGGATTCGCAGGTGGGGACACCACGGACGTAGATGGGCCCGTGCCAAAAGCCTCCAGGAACACTGACTCATCTGTAGAAGGTTTTGGGGCTGACCAACCTCCCCTCTGGTGGAGGATCTCCATGATGTCTCCAAAGGAGACATCCTCAGGAGGTGACCTGGGGGAACCTTCTCCTTCATCTAAATCAGTGTCTTCTGTCAAGGACTCGGGGGAGTCCAAGTGAATCCTTTTACATGTGTGCTTACTGGGACGCTCTTCAGTGGGACTCTCTGAAGAGGGCTCGTGAGCCACGGGGGTTCCTCCAGGGGAACCGCCTGGAGCTCCTCTAGCACGGGCTGTCCCTGGGACAAGCTGAAGGGAGTAGTAACCGAATCCAAGGGAGTCTGGGCGGAATCCAAGGAAATAGGGTGGGGTCTCGATCCTTGGGAGAGAACCCTCTCCACCACGTTGAACGCCAATGGAGAGTGCACCTCCTTAGCACCCAACAAGGAGGAAGCTCTCCCCAGGTCTGCCGTGAGGATCGGGGCCGAGGCTAGGGTAGCCAGAGCACCGAAGGAATGGCTCGGATCCGACAAAGTCGGAGCCGAAGACACCTCCATCCCCTCAGATCTGATTCCCCGTCCTTGGACCCGAGAGTTGTTTGGATCCAAACTGGTCAGATCCGAGGCACTCAAGGTAATCGCTGGAGTCGAGGTTGGAGAAACCGTCAGCGCCGAACCCCCAGCTCCAAAGATCCTCGGATCCATAAACCCCAAAACCGCAGGCCAGATCGGGGAAGGAGAAACTGGATGAAAGAAGGGCATGGAGTTCCCCCCTCCAGAGGGAGAGGGGCCTGGAAAGACTCCCATCTGGATTTGGGTCCGAATAAACTCCTCATCATCCTGTCCATATCCAACTCAGAGAGACTCTGAGTCAAGTGCGAGGAAGCGACCGACTCGGATCTAGCTGGTCGCTGTGACGACCTGGATGAAGGCCTTGGATCCAAGGGCTCTGTTGGCTCCAGGCAGAATCTCGGGAAGTGGAGCTGAGGAGACGTAGGTCTCAACACCCTAGAAGGCGGGCTAGGGAAGGGCTCTCAATCTGGAGACCGTTTATGGGACCTATCCCCCTTCTTCTCTCTGTCTTTATTATTCTTTCTGTCTCTTCCTTTGGCCTCCCCTTCAACAGGTCTAGTGGGAAGGTGAGTCTCTGCCTGAGGGGGAGGTTCGGCAGCAGCTGCGGGAGCCGAGACCGAGGCTGATGAGTCAAGCGTGAAAGCAGGTAGAAGGCCTTTAGCCACCAGTTTGGCCTTCCTTTCCTTCAAGGCCCTATGGTTAAAACCGGTGCACACACTACATTGCACTGATAAATGGGGAACACCCAGGCAAACAACACACAGAGTGTGACGATCCACCGGTGAAAGCTTATGGCCACACTCTGTGCATTTCTTAAAAGTAGGTTTGGGCTGATCAGCCATTCTACACACACGAAGCCCAGCTACTTAACTCCAACACACTATAAGCACTCACACCTAAGGGGTAGGGAGGACCTACACTAAACTACTTTACAAACAAACTTTTTTTTTTTTTTTAATCCGACGAACATGCGTTTGGGGGAGGAAAGGGAACTAACTGAAAACACACTCTCACTACTCCAGAAAAAGAACTAAAAAGGCACTTACAACAACCCTATGCTCAGAGCTACGAAGATCACGATGCTGATGCATGAAGCGGCAAATGAGATCTGAGGGAAGGTAGGAGATGGTGATGGGTTATGGGTAAGGGGGAGGAGCTTGGAGCTCAGAGCAGATGCTTGAAAATTCGCCTGCTCGGATCCGATATGGATCCGAATACCGACAGGTTGCAGATAAAATGAAGTTAACTACTTTAGCTTCACCGTTCGCGGATGTGATTTTTGTCCTTTTGATAGTAAACCTATACATGTATGTGCATACATAGACACACACACAATATATGTTTGTATATCAACAGATAGCTACAGATATATACATGTAAGTATAGACATATTTTTTGGAATAGCAGATATCCAGAAAGTAGGTCACCTATCATATAAATAGAGGATCACATGTACTGGCTTCTTCAGTTACTTAAATAGCTATATCCAATAGATAATATGCCAGGTCTTAATTGTTCGTCTACCTGTTAACTATTGGTTCTATTTTTTTCCTTACATATAATTATATTACTCACTCTACCACATCTTCACTTTGAGTATGTGTGATGGTGGTGGTGGTGGGGAGATCCCACTGTTACTTGTGTTTCCATTTTGTCTTCTGCTGTGTTTAACCTACAAATGGTCTATCTGGATCAGTATTCTCCCTTGGCAACAAATGCAACCAAACAAATGATTAAATAAATCAGTATACCCTCAAACAGATCTGCCTTCCTCAAGTAATTAGCAACTAACAGAAGCAAGGGAAGCATTTGTGAGCTATACCACCAAAGATGGAAGGAAGAAATGCCAGAAAATGCTTTATAAATATTTTAACTATTATGCCAGCAAATTCCATTGCACCCCCCCACCCACCCAGCAGATCTAACCATGTAACTCCTGCTATCATAGTGTTCCATCCTACCACTAAGCCTCACTACCACCATGCCAAATCTGGAATGCCAGCTGCATCTTCAACATGCCAAATGAAAAGAACCGAACACCCAGCTAGCCATCCAATGCACATGCTTACTTATTATGTGCCCAACACTACCCTAAAAAAACAAAAAGCACTTCTGTAAGTCAGATCAATTGCAAACGCAATTCCACTCAACACAACAGAAGCAGGAACAGAACACACAATCAGGATCCGGACCTATAACGTACATCTTCCCAGTTCACTGACATCTTCCAAAATCGCTGACACATGAACACCACGCAAGCTGTATAAGGCAAAAAAGAAGACTCATAGCTCCTAATCAGAAGAAAATAAAACTTATCAGCAGTAATATACTGTTCCACGTTGCGAACTCACAACCACCTTCCTCAGAACGTATGAAAAGCACCCCTGTTGCAGCATGCAGAAACTGCTGAATTTGCTAGTCATAAAGGAAACCGCACCCCCCATCCTCCATTTTTGCTTCTTTTTTCTTCACCACTCTACCCACTCTGCATCCACTATACTGATCTATCCTTACCAATTATTTTATTTTTAAGCCTTACTGCAGCTGAAAGCTCCATATTGAAATTCTCCCCACTCCTCTCTGCCTTGTCTACAATGTAACTGCCCTAGCCATTTTCTCCTGACACCCCAGCCTCCTACTATGTAATTTAAAAGATGACTGCATTGTTATGAACTGTACTGTACCAGGTTTTATAAACTGTATCAAAAAGAAAGATGCTTATAGCACAGCTGACCAGCAATAGTTCAATAAATATAAGGTTTGATACTGTTGCATTTTAGAAATGCGTGGATATTAGAGAGTAGTTACATAAAAGTGATACTCTAGCAGATTCAATTTTTTTTAATTTCAATATCATAGCTGTTCCTAAACATAAGTAAAACTAAGCAAGACATGCTGTCTTGAGTTATACTACTATGAAGGATTTTGATGCAATCATACAGAAGTCGCTTTCATATCACTACAAAGGCACAGATAAAAACACATTTTTCATGCAGGGGAAAGCTAACGTGCACTACTTTGTGTGAATGGGGGGGGGGCAAACCCCCTACACCATATGAATTTATACATACCTACTCCAAAGTAGCATAACATTGGAGAAGGGAGAACTCTTCTAAACAGTTTGCCACAGTTTGGAGCAATCATTGTTTTCACTCCATTAACACTGAGGAAGTGATTTGCGAAGAGCTGCAGAATAAGGAACCATGCCTGGCTTACAGAATCTGTAGTCGTTTTTTTTTCTATACTGAATGGCTAACAGCAATATTTCCTTGTTTGTTTAAAAAGTTATAACTGGCACATTTTTTCACGGATGCAAGACTTGCAGCAGCACACAGTAATCTATTACTCATGCTGCATAGTACTTACTAGCAAATCTTCCTTATTCTTGTCCAATTTACAACTACCTTCTTATAATGTATTCTTATAATGTAATACAAAACCTATGCTATACACCTGCCTACCTCAGGAGTATATAGCATCCTGACCTATAAAAAACAAATTATGTTAATAAATAGCAGATAAACACTGAACAGTCGCATGTCTTTTCTTTAATTCTTACCAAATGACTCAGTAGTTAATGCATTTATTCGCCTTTTATAACAGAGACATCAGAAGACTGTGGGTGCTATCCCAACATCATGCACTAGGATTCAGATACAAGTGGGGAATTACATATCAGAGAAGCTGTCATTCAGATGAAAAATTAAACAGTGGTCATAGTGGTTACAGTTAGCTAAGCAGACATCAGTTCAAATGTATGTTTATGACATTATATAAATTATTAGACAGTGATTAGAGGATTTCCTCCTAGTGTCCTGGTAATCTTTTCCTTAGTAAAAATATATCATGTTTACCATGAGTAAAGCTATTGAGCTCAGTTAGTGGGACCTATCAGTCAAAAATACAAATAAACAAGTCAAATAATCTTTCCATACTTACCGACATAGTGCTGCTGGGAAATAAAAAAGGGAGCTGAAAATGCAATAATAAAAATGGATCTGAATGCAGCTGGGCTAGTTTCTATGCTAATCACTAGCAGGACAACTGACTACATGATACAGTAGTTGAATATAGTGCTTTGTGCAGTTCCTGCCTTAAAACAAGCAGTCATATGCATGGTGGTGCATGTACAACAGAATCAAACAGAGCCACCTAAAAAAAACAAATTATGTTAACAAATTAACTAATAACTGCTAGGTACTCCATACTATACTCACTTATAATGCAAATGAGAAATGGCAAAAGGAGCTGCAAATAAAGAAATAAAAATAATTTTTTTAACTTGTATATCAGGGTGTGATCTAATCAGACAATAAATTTTGCCTCAGTATGTCTTATTCTATACGTAATGTGATAAAAGTACATTTTTTTATCCTCACACACCCTTCCAAGATGGCTGCACACTGATCAACAGCATACCTTCAGCTCTCTCAGTGCGAAAATAGAAAGTGAGAAAAAGAAGTGACCACTAAAAATGTTGTTTGGTATATTACAGTCACTGCCTAGTAAATACACTGCCTGGATGCCAGCAAAGAAGATATTTGGAAAACCTAAAAGAAAATCAGCCACAAAAGGTGAACAAAAAACACTACCTGGGAAGGATTCTACAGCTGTTCAGCAAAAAGCAGTTCAAGCTTCAACTTTGGTTCAAAAGATGGCTTCCAGTAATTCAAATAAAAAATACATCAAATGTACTCAAAGGTGACTGAAACAAATTAAACATTGCAGGAGTATATCAATTCAAACAACAAAGAACAGAAAAATGGAAGAAGTTTTAACTAGCCATTCAGGTGAATTGATAAAACTGCAAAAATCAGACGATGACATGAAGAAAAAGTTATCTGAATATGAGGTTTCTAAAGAAGAACTGTTTAAAAAAATTGTGCAGTTAGAAGACAGAGCAAACATATAAAGCCTCTGATTTTCTGCTGAAGCAGAGAAACTGGAGGGAACAGACTATATTAATTTTATGAAAGTACAAATAAACAATTGGACTGGCGTTCCACAGCAGAAGTTGTTAACTGCAAGAGCACATAGAGTGTATGGTTCAAACCTGGTAATGAGAAAGCAGCAAAGATCTATATTAGTAAATATACAATTACGCCAGCAAAAAGAGTTGATGCTGACAAAAATGCAGCAGAATGGCAAAGTATTATAAACTGCAGACAGCAAAGAGTTTGTAGAAAATGATTATTCACTGTACAGAAGAGAACCAAATTTATCTCAGCAGTCAGGAATGCTGAGAGGCAGGTGTGAGATTTAAGCTTCTCTAACCAGCTGTCTTCAAAGTATTTTTTCCTGGAGAGTCAAAGTCATTTTTTTGATGCAGAACAGTTTGAGCACGATACAAAAAAAGTTTATCCAATAATAAGCGAGGTATCAAGCAGAAGGGGACTCTGCTTCTCATTCTTGTGATGGTAAGGTTTATAGAGATACTTTGCCAGTTAAACATTTTCCAATATTCCACAGGAAAATGCATGAGACAGTAAAAAAGCACAAGAGTTAACTAGAAGAATCAGCAGTACCTTGGACTTGAACCCAAGTCTGGTGTTAGGAAATGGAAATGAACAGCAACTCTGAAATTAGTGAATAAATGGAAGACTATGAAGCATCTTATCACATTTGAGAAATATACGTTTGCAAGAAAAAGTGACTAAAATATGCTGAACTTTTGTTGACTTTGTTAAACTTGTGGGTGGACTGTACAGCATACACCCCACTTCATATCATTACAGTTTAGAAGCACACTAACAGGGAGAAAACTAACTAAGCAAAACAATGTTTGCTCTTATCAGTATTTGTATCAAACATTTCATGATATAAACTGCATGTTACATACAATGAAACAGCTTTTTAAAGTACTTTTTAGTTGTAAGAAATACTGGTTTTACACTATAACAAGAAAATGTAGGCTGAACAAAAGCAAGTTTAATGTTCATATGCTGTGATCTTGGGTTGCTGGGGTGACGGTTGGTGTAAAAGTGCACTGATTACATTGTATGTAAAATTAGGATAGTTTCTCTTTTTATTTTACAAGGCTGAATGTCTATATTATTACCTCTGGCTTAAGCTGTAAACAGGTGTTTTTGTAAGTATGTAGACTTTAAAACTAAGACAAAATTATGAAAGCCATGGAAATGCTACATTTCTCACAAATGAAAAGATGTTTGCTTGTTTATTTCCACTGGCAAATGTTCAATGGAGTTGAAATGTCTGCAGCTGAAGGCAGTTGTGCATTCTTTTCTGAGTGAAACTTACAAAGTCTCATAGTAGAGTAAATTTCCATGGAGACAAGCTGTCTGCAGGTGTAAGCAGTTAATCTTGAGAACTCTTTGCTGAGGGAAATGGAAAATTTAAAGGTACAATGGCAAGCAGTTCAGTGAAAAAATTAAGTTTGAAAGTGGAAAGGGGTAACAACATCCCTAGCAGCCTTAATACTTTAATGCAGTTAGAACAGTATACAATTTAGTTTTATTTAAAGATAACCATTGCACATTTTCTTAGGGCTAAATGTTAATGTTTTCTGAATGCATGCAAGCTGTTTTTTATATCTGGGAGAGGAACTGAGACAAGAAAAGAACAGACACCAATCAATGTTAAGTGGGAGGACAGGTGTAGCACGCACTTTAGCTTGGGTAACCTTAATTTTAAGTTAGATAATGCAGGTGCAGCAGTCAGTTTGGGCCAACTCTTCCCTTCTAGAGGGTTAAACTTCATGTTTTGAAGATGTACACAGTTTTGTGCGTTTGTTCCAAGTTAATAGGGGCTGGGGGTGTCTTGTGTTCAGGTTTCTGTTTGAGGTTTTCGTTAAAACAAAAAGTCTTGAAAAATGTCACATAGGTTCCAATGGATATGAAAAGAAACAACTGCACAAAAGATCAGCCTGCCAAACATTAGTATATGCATATAAGACAAAAGCTGGAAATACCCATTCAAAAAACTGTCAAGTGTAATAGGTGGGAACAATAGGAGATTTTGCCAATAGAGATGTCTGCAAGTAGGAATACAGAAAATAGGCAAGAGGGGGCTGGAATTTTTTTGAGAAACCTGGCCAAGGAACTAAGATACTGGGAGCAAATAGCTCAAGCAGGAAAGGTAACAGAGTAGTTAAGGCCAAGAAGATATCTAGATTGCAGGCTGGAGACTGCGTTCTGGGTTTGATTTCAGAATACAGGCAAATGGAAACAGACAAAGGCATTTTAAGTGAAAGACTTGCTCTGGTAGAGTTTTTAGTTGAATCTAGAACAGAAGTAGCTGTTAAAAAGGGATAATTATTAGGACATATAAAATATTGCATGATAACAAAAAAAATCAATCAGAGGTTAGAAACAATTTGGAAGAAAGTATGAAAAAGCCAAAAGGCTTAGAACTTTACTTGAAATTGTTTGCATGGGTATTTTTATACCCCAAGCAGAATTTTTCCTCAGGCAGAGAGCAAATGGTGGAAGTGTGATGGAGAAGAAAGAGGTAACTGGGAATAAGAAGTTATGTACCTACCATAATGTTCCATGTTAGTTGCCTTCTTCTCGTCTTCTTTCTTGCTGGTTGGGTTCAGAGCCGATCCTCGGCTCCGACTCGGCCATCTTCAAAAGCTCGAGGGCTGCTTACTGGCTCGAGGCCCCCCTATATTCCATGATGCCTGGCGCTAGATACCCAGATCTCATTTGGTAAACCTAACTACAGACATAATAATGACAATTATAATAATAATAATACAGTAAACTGTAGTAGGATGCATGAACCTACTGGAGAGTCCGATAGTGAGAAGTAATAGCCAGAAAAGACTCAGCCAGTGATAAAAAAAATAAGGAACTCTTCTCGGTCTACTAGGATAGGGGGATGGAGGGTGGGACGCAAGAAAGAAGGTGAGAAGAAGACAACTAACATGGAACGTTATGGTAGGTACATAACTTCTTAATGTTAAGTTGTCTATCTTGCCTTCATTCTTGCTGGTTGGGACAGCGTCCTTAACACCTCAATCCTGGGTGGCTCATCGGAACAGACTCTTCAGAACAGTAGAACCAAAATCAGCTCTGCTCCTGGAGGCCACATCCAGCTTATAATGTGAAATGAAGGTATGAGGATTGGCCCATGTAGCTGCCACACAAATAGTTTCCATTGGCAATCTTGCCTGAAAAGCCACTGAAGTAGCTAGAGCTCTAGTGGAGTGACCTTTTGGTTTAGCAGGAAGCTCTTTATTCCTTAACTGATATATAAATGTAATAATAGATGTCAACCACCTAGATAAGGTTACTTTCGACACTGGTATACCTTGTTTTCCCTCAGCATAGGACAGGAACAACTGGTCTGATTTTCTGATTTGCTTGGTTCTATGCAAGTAAAAGCGTAATTGTCTATGAATGTCCAAATGATGTAATTTGTATTCCGCTTTGTTGAAATAATTTGGAAAAAACACTGGTAGGTCAATGGACTGATTCAAATTATTATCAGAAGCAACCTTTAAAGAAAGGAAGGGTTAGTCTGAAGAGAAACTCTATCACTGTGAAAAACTAGGTAAGGAGGACGAACACAAAGAGCCTGAAGTTCAGAAACTCTTCTAGTCGACGTAATTGCAACCAGAAGAAGGGTTTTCCAAGAAAGAAACTTCAAAGAACAAGAAGCTGCAGGTTCAAAGGGGGGGGGGCAGTATCAGGGAAGCTAAAATCAAATTCAGATCCCACGGAGGCGGGGGATCTCTTACTGGGGGCCTGAGTAGAATGGTCCCTTTAAGAAAGGCTTTACAAAGCTTATGGGACATGATGCTTGTATCAGCTAGGCCCGTATGAAAGTTTGAAATTGCAGCTAGCTGAACTCTAATCGTGGCAGAAGAGGATCCAGCTCGAAAAAGTTCCGCTAGAAATTCTAAAATATGGTGCACAGGGGCTCAAAAGGGATCTATATTCCTGGTCTCTGCCCATAAGGAAAAACGTTTCCACTTACTAGCATAAGTTTTTCTAGTGGTAGACTTATGCGAGGATAAGATGATTGCACGCACCGAGTGGGAGATGTTCGGAAGCCTGGCTAAGGCCGGAAGTAGAGCAACCAAGCAGTGAGCTGGAGGGATTGAAGAGATTGGTGCAGCCCACCCGACTGATGGATCAGGAGGTCTGGAAGTGGGTCCAGGGCTGCTCCAGAAGGTGATGATGCACAAACGAGAACCAAATTTGTCGAGGCCAGTAAGGGGCAATGAGGATCATCTTGCATCCCAATGTGGTAGCTTTCTGTATTAGTTTGGGAATCAGGGGAAACGGAGGGAATGCATAAAGAAGTCCCTGAGGCCAATCGTGAACTAGAGTGTCTCTGGGGAAGTGTCCGGGAAGAGGGAGGAGTGAGAAGAAATTGTCGCACTTGCTGTTGAAGGGGGTGGCAAAAAGGTTGCAGCAAAGCTGACCCGATTTGCGGAAGATTTTGTCCGCCACAGTCTGATTGAGAGACCACTCGTGAGGCATGAGAATTGCTCTGCTCAGCCTGTCTGCTATAATGTTGGACTTCCCATGGATGTGCGCTGTCAGAGACCGTTGGGAAGAGATCGCCCACTGCCAAAGTCTGAGTGCTTCTTGACATAAGGGGTAGGGCTTGGTTCCGCCCTGCTTGTTGATGTACCATACTACTGACATATTGTCTGTTTGAATTGCAATGGTCCCGGTAGGAAGAGAGTTCTGAACAGCTTGCAACGCTAAAAGCACGGCCCTCATCTCCAAGACGTTGATATGCAGATGGTACTCATGAGGCTGCCAGGTGCCTTGGACTGTTCTGCCCTGAAAATGCCCCCCCCCCCCAACACCCGATCAGGAAGGCATCCGTGGTCACCGTAGCTACTGGAGGAGGAAGAACAAATGGTCTGCCCTGGTGTAATGATGGGGAAACCATCCACTAAACAAGTTGGTTTTTGCATGACTGTGTGATCATTATCAAGTGAGACATTGGGAGTTGCTGGAAGGACCACTGTGTGAACAGCATCCACTGAAGAATCCTCATGTGAAAATGTGCAAGGGGGACTAGTATGACAGCCACTGCTATGAGACCAGATGTTCTTAGGACGAATCTGGCCTGAATTTTTTTGCATCCTAATAAGACCTGCACATGTCGTCGAATGTCTAACACTCTGTCTACTGGAAATCTCGCTGACATGTCCTTTGTATTTAAGTTTGCGCCTATAAAGATGATAGATTGACAAGGCGACAATGCAGACTTTTCTAAATTTATTGTGATGCCTAGTTTGGAGCAAGTTTGGATGGTGTAGTCTCTGGCTCGCAGCAGGTGATGCCTGGTGGTTGCAGTAAGGAGCCAGTCGTCTAAATATGGAAACACCTGGAATCCTTGCCGTCTCAGGTGAGCGGTAACTACTGCCAAACATTTGGTGAACACCATGGGGGTTGTGGTGAGACCAAAGGGCAGAGCTCTGAACTGATAATGACTGTCTCCCAGCCGGAAGCGGAGGAATCTTCTGCAGCATCTGTCCATTTTGATATGGTAGTATGCATCCTGAAGATCTATGGAGCACATCCAATTGTCCTGACCCAGAAAGAGTAAAATGGACTGTAGCATGACCAACCGGAACTTCGTTCTTTGAACAGACCTGTTTAATCTGCTGAGATCCAGAATGGGTCTCCAGTCCATTGTCTTTTTTGGTACCAAAAAGAACCTTGAGTAAATTCCGGATCCTTGCTGGTCTGCTGGGACTGACTGGATGGCTCTTTTTTTAGCAGTTTTGAAATTTCTTGAACTGCTTGATCCCTTAGATTGGGTGGAACATCTGGAAGGGATTTGTTGGGAAAGTGTAGAGTGCGAAAGAAGGGGATTTTGTAGCCTTCGGATATGATAGTACCCATTTGTCTTGTGTTATACTTTGCCAGGCTTTTGGGTACAGCGATAATCTTCCCCCGACTGCCTCCGAAGGTGGACAGCCGGGCAGCACTTCAGGGATGCTGGAAGGGCTTGTCAGAGAAAGATTCTCTTTGGCCCTGATTTTGTGAACCCCCTCTGCCCCTAGGGCAGTATCTATTGTTGTTCCCTCCTCTGCCCCTGGAGGGGAACTCTCCACGTGTGTCAGGCACGGCTCCCTGGGGTTTCCGGAACCACTTTTTCCCACTCTTCTGACCTTTGGGATACAGTCTTGAAGGAGTGGAAAAATGGACTCCCACAGTAGAGAGAGTCTTGCCTTCCTGTTCACACCTAGAAAGGGTATCCTTCACCTGTGGTCCAAACAGAGCAGAACCATCAAAGGGGGTATTGGTGAAAGACGCCCTGAAGGGTTCCACAAAGTTGCATAACCGCATCCAAGCATGCCTCCTCAAAGCCATGCCTGTGCCTGCGGCCCTACTTGCGCCATCGGCTGCATAAGAGATGAGCCACATGGAGGAGTTTACTACCGAATTAAGAGTCGCCAGCTGGGAGGAAACCTTAGCCTGGGCCCCCGCAGCTGATGGATCTTGAAGGGCATCTCCTAGTTCTTTAAGGAGATCCCTTTGAAGGCGGGTAAAGTAGCACAAATAGTTCAGCGACCTCATGGAGAAGGTCGCTGAGGAAAACATCTGCTTCCCATATCCGACCATCGTCCTAGATTCCTTATTAGGGGAATGGACAGATGAAGTTTCAGCCAACTCCTTTTTTGTGGCCGCTGCTACCACCATGGCATCAATGGGAACACCCTTGGTCAGAAATTGCTTGTCTTGTGGGGCAGTAATAAATTTTGTGGGCCTGCGGGGAGTTGGTTCCATTGTGTCTGGAGCTGACCACGCCTTTCGAGCCACCACAGACATCAGTGGATCGAAAGGTGAAGACACCCAGGAGGTGGAGGGTTGGGATCCAAACGCGTCCAGGAATACCGACTCATCCTCGGAAGAGTTAAGGGTCGTCCAGTTCCCCCTCTGCCTAAGAATCTCAAGGATGTCTGAGAAGGAGATGTCCTCAGAGGGTGATCTCGGGGACCCTTCCGACTCCTCCAAGTCGGTATCTGAAGTGATAGACTCAGGGGAGTCAACATGCTTCCTCTTGCATTTCCTCTTTCGAGAGGGCTCCTCTGAATGAACGGGCGAGGCCTCAGAAGAGGAAGATACACCCAATGGGGTGCCCTGGAGCGCTGGATTCCCCACGCTTGGGGTCTGGAGGAGGGGCAGAGGCAGGAGCAGGCACCACAGGGGAGGAGCCATTGAGGCTGACCGTGAGGCTGACTCAGAAGCCAGCACACTCCTCATGACCTCGAAGGCGCCTCTTCCCGATATCGGAGAAGGCTCCGGCTCCGAAGAGACCGGAATCCTTCCTGGCACCGAGAGAGACGGCTCTGAAGCCGATGTAGGAGCCAAACTCACCTGCTCTGAAGCTCCGGGAGGGAGAACGGGGTTGGACAAGGGTCCGATGCCACTCGCCCCCTTGGAGCCGACGAGGGAGTCCCGGCACCAAGATCCCTCCAAGGACGGCACCATGGAAGAGATCGGAGCCGACGACGGAACCGAAAGGGGAGGTATCGGTGCCGACGGTCACACGATCCCAGCCTCAGCATGCTCCGGCTCCAAGCTCAAGGGATGAGTCGAAGGAGGAACTACTGCAGAGACAGGTAGAGCTGAACCCTGTTGAGGGGGGCTGGAAAGCATTTTAGCCAGGGCCTGCAATTTTAAAAGCCTGCTCACCACTCTCTCCAAATCATGATCAGATAGTCTAGATGACCGAGAAGAGTGGGATCGATGACTTCTCTCCGATTGCAACAAGGGCGACCCTGGAGCCGAATGTATCGACTCTAAGGATGGTGATCTGCAGCGTTTTCGACTCCCTGACGGTTCCGAGAGAAGAGTCGGGGCCGACTGGGAGATAGGTACTTCGGCTCCAGTCGGAGCCGAAGTTGGCTTGGAGATAGGTACTTCGGTTCCAGCCAGAACCGAAGTTGAAGAAGACGCCACACCCGACGATGGCTCTGAACTGGGAGCCGACGGCTTCGATGGCTTGGAAGGTTTCACTGACTGAGCCTTGGCCAGTGATCCTTCAGGTTTAAGCCAACCCCTAAGGAGAAGCTTATTCCTACGCTCCTGCAGGACTCTTGGACTAAAGGCATGACACACCGAACAAGAGTCCTGCAGGTGTAGGCCGCCCAAGCAGTAGACACAAGAAGTGTGACCATCTGTCAGTGACATTTTCTGACAGCATGAGTCACACTTCTTGAATCCAGACACTTTCGTGTCTTTAGACATTCCTGTAAAGGACAAATCAAAATACAAAGAAAGAGTACAAAGGGAAGTAGGTAACTAGAAAAAAACACACACAGTCCACACAAGTTACCACCCTAACAGCACACACACACTTTATAATATAAGAAAAGGCTAAACGGACCTACCAACTACCACAATTTCTAATGAAAAAATTTTTCTACCTTAAAAAAGGAAACAAGATAAGCCTCTAACTGAAACGGCTTACCTTAAAAAGGAAAACAGGAGTGGGGGAAGGAGGGGAAATCTCTAAGAAGAAAACAAGTTTTCAAGGGGGTTAAACACTAACAAATACCTATAAATACTACAACTATGTATGAACACTAAGTATTCTAACTAATAATATACAAAAAGTTCTAAATATATATCAATAAAGTGAAAAAAATACGACCTGAGCCAGTAAACGCAACCCTCGCAGCAGAAGCGGCAAACAAGATCTGGGTATCTAGTGCCAGGCATCATGGGATATAGGGGGGCCTCGAGCCAGTAAGCACCTCTCGAGCTTTGGAAGATGGTCGAGTCGGAGCCAACCAGCAAGAATGAAGGCGAGATAGACAACTTAACATCATATGTTTTAGGAGTGTAATGAGTTGGCAGATATTAAAAAGTCTCTACCAAGTACTCTATTAGAAATATTAAAAAGTCTCTACCAAGCACTCTTTCAGAAATATTGGGTGAGCAAACGGCTGTAGTTAAGTAAATGGTTCTTTTGGGTTGGGATACTGGATCTGAATTGCCTAGACATAATAAGACGTTACTGAGTTTAATTCAGCTGGCTGCCAAAACAGAAATTACAAGAAAATGGAAATCAAAGTCTACAAAAACTGCATTTGAGCTATTGAATATTATAAAAGAGACAAAAGAACTGGAAGAGGGATCTTTAGAAAAGGGAAAGAGCAAATTGCATAGAAGTAAATGGAAACTGTGGGAACAATACATGCAGAATAACGTTCCTGGGGAGAAATGAGGTTTAAGGGAAGCCAGAAATTCAGAATTTTTTGTAATGTTGGACTGAAAAAACTACATGTGATGTATGTTGTATTTAAATTGAAAATGTTAAAATGGTTTGATTTCTTTTCTGTTAATGTATGTCTGCCTATGTCTTAAGTGAAATTTTAATAAAGGTGTTAAAAATGTTTATCTTCAGTTCATATACCTTAGCTTATAAATACATCAGTACTTGTTTATCCTGTTTTAGGGAGTTATCAGTACTAGACAAGCCTAAGACACCCAACTGAAATGAAAATAATATAAAATTAATGGCAATTTTAATAACACAGATGCTGGAGGCTAGAACCTTTTTCAGCGGAGACTCAGTGAGGAACGCTCCAACTATACAACAACTGGTAACACAATGGTTCAGCTATCAGATATGCAACTCAAGTCAATAAGCAGCATTACTTTTGTGCTACAAAACTAAAGGTACAAGAAGTACATTTACGCTGTTTCAGCTTCAATAAGTACAGTGATATAGAGCTACTGATGATAACAATGATGTACAGGAAAATACAGTGTGAAACAGTATCAATGGGGTATGATAATTCTTTGACAGTTCCAAACTGTACACATCACAAGCAATTAATTTCTGATTCACAACACAGTGATAAGACTGTTAAGCAAGTAGCAGACACGATACAAAGAACCCTGTGCTGCAAATTAAGCAATGATGTATTTCATGAGGCAATATGTCAGGCACACCCATGGCACTATTAGCATCTATCCCTAGGTATCAGGGTTCTTAGGCTGCGTTTAATGAGAGGGTAAGACTCACATGCTCTTCTGCAATTCTTGAGAGAAATAAGTTCCACAGATGCAGAACATAACTGCTGAAAGTGACATTATGCAAGCTGATAGAGCTTCAGTAGAATTAAAACTAATAACTGTCTGAATACAGTGTATATTCAGCATATGGTAGCCTCTGTCATAAAATGGGCTACAAATAATTTATTTCAGTCCTTAAACTGTGCCACCACAATACTAGGGAGGTAAAAAAAGAAAACACTTCATCTGTATATAACACCAGCCTGGAAGTTATTGTGTGGTAAAATTAGAAGTTATGTACCTACCATATTCTTGCTGGATGGGTTGAGCTAGTTCTATCCCACAATGCTCCCAGCTAGAAAAATTCCATTATATGGAAAAAGACTGAGAGGTGTCCTAATCCTAACAGAGAAAAACATATATATATATATATATATATATATATATATATATATATAGATAGATATATACATATATAAATAGAGGTGGTAGAAAAGATAAAAGGTCACAAAACAACCTCCTCTAGGTCTGTCCAGGCTAGGCTAAGTCCAACTTATAATGAGAAATAATCAATAGGCAGTCTCTTCTTTGAAAGCTATAGATGGCAACTGTTGATGTCTGATCTCATACACAAAGGTAAATCAATGAGTAAGCCATCTGAGATACCTTAGAAACTGGAAGGCCCATTCTACCTTCTGCATAGGAAACAAACAGTTGATCAGACTTCCTGAATTGTTTGGTCCTGTTTTGTTCTGATCTGTTCTTAGGAAAGAACACAGGAAGATCAATGGTTTGATTCAAATTTGCGGTGAAGCTACCTTACTATCCTTATGAAACAAAAGATAAACACAGAGCATGGAGTTCAGAGACTCTTCTGGCTGAGTAATAGCTACCAAAAAGAGTGTTTCCAAGATAGTAACTTCATTGAGCATGAAGCCAAGTTGAGATCCCATTGAGGAGGAGGATCCCTGATAGGTGGTTTGAGGAGAAAACTCCTTTTAAAGGGGCTGCAGAGTTTTGTGAGACATAATGAGGACTCTGAGACTCCCAACCATGAAGAGATATAGCTATAGCTGCCACTGAACTTTGAAGGATCTATATCTCTTTTGAAATCACCCATTGCCACAGTCTGAGTGCCTCTCCATAGGGGTGGGATCTGGTTCCGCCTTGTTTTGTTGATGTACGGACACTGGAAGTTGTTGGTATGACCATTGTGTGAAGAGCATCCATTGTAAGATTCTTATGTGGAATCAGGCTCTGCCATTATCCCTAAGACCTTCAGGATCAGTCTGACTTTTGATGTTGTGCTCTGCAAGACAGAGAAGGAGAGTCGGTGTATGTCTGCTCTGCTGCTCTCTGCTGAGCTGGTCTGGCTGACATGTTCTAGATTAGAGCCTATGAAGGTAAATGCCTAATGTTTGACACATGTGTGGAAGGTGTGTCTGGGGCTGTAGTGAGTCCAAAGGGGGCAGGGCCCTTGATTGGATGGTTTCCCAGCCTGAGCCGGAGGAATCTCTGAAATGATGGCTCATTTTGATGTAGTGTGGTATGCATGATCCTCTATAGAGCACATAATTTTGTTTTCTTGACAAACTTGTTCAAGTTGCTGAGATCCAAAATGGGTCCCAGTCCCCTGTTTCTTTTTTTGGAACCAAAGAATTTGGAGTAGATTCGGATCCTTGTTGGTCTGCTGGCACTGGTTGAATGGCTCTTTTGCAAGCAGCTTTGAAATTTCGAAGGGATTTTTGGATTGCTTTGGAATGCTGAAGGATGGGATTCAATGATAGACTGTACCCATTTGTCTTGAGTTAGAGATAGCCAGGCTTCTGGACACAGAGATAATCTTGCCGGGACGGCCACCGAAGGTGGACGGGGGGGCAACACCTCAGGGATGCTAAGGTTTCTCGACTGCCCTGATTCTCGCATCTACTATTATTGTTCCCCCTCTGCCTCTAGAGGATTGTTTGAGGAACCACATCTTTCCTCCCTTCTGGCCTTTGGAGTAAGGCCTAGAAGTAGAAAAACAGACTCCCGGGGCAGAGAGAGTCTTGCCTTCTGTCTAGCACCTAGTCAAGGTTTCCTTCACTTGAGGACCAAAGAGGATGATCCATCAAGCGGGGAGTTAGTGAAGGAATTACATAGCCGCATCCAGGCATGCGCCACACCTGGGTTGCCAACTGAGAGTTCATCCTATCCTGAAAAGCAAATCTCTCTGGAGGTCCATAGTCCTGGATTCCTTGTTAGGAGGATGGACAAGCACTGAAGGATCAGCTAGCTCCTTCTTGGTGGCCGCAGCCACACCACCAGCATCCACAGTTGTCCTTGGGAGCAGTGATAAATTTTGATGGTCTCCTGGGGTGGGTTCCACTGAGTCAGCAGGCCTTCTTTGCCACCACTTGTATAAAGGAGGTGGAATTCATCCTCTGAAGGGTTGAGGGCTGGCCAATTCCCCTCTGTTTTAAGATTTTGAGGATGTCTGCAAAGGAGACATCTTCAGAGGGGGAACCTTCAGAATCCTCTAAATCAGTGTCAGAGGTGACAGACTCACCTCTTGCACTGCCTCTTCCTAGGAGGCTCTCCTACCGGGTCAGGAGAGGCCTGAGATCCCACTGGGGATACTTGAGGAGCTGGCTCTCTGCGATCCGGGATGAGGAGTGAGTAGAAATCACCGGAGGCACCGTGGAGGGAGGGGCAGATGGAGCCAACTGTGGGGTTGAACCAGGTTCTGGCACCCCTGTCAGGCAGAGCCAGAGGTCAAAGCTGAAAACCTCCCCGCACTGACAGTGATGGCTCCGAGGCGATGATGTTGGGCCGAACTCAGCGGGGTCGGACAAGGGTCCGATGCCACTCCCCCCCCGGCGAGCGAAATCCGGCGCGAGATTCCTCCAAGGAAGATAGTTCGGTTCGGCGCCAGCCACAGTCTTAGGTCGAGCAGCCCGGCTCCAACTCAAAGTCAGAGGAGGAACATTCTGAGTGATGGGATTAGCCATCGACTGTTGAGTCGGGCTTTGAAGCATCTGGGCCAGTGCCTCGGACTTTAAGAAGTCGTCACTACCCTCTGAAGGTCATGATCTGATAGTCTTGGCGATCTAGAGGAGTGAGATCTATGGCTCCGTTCAGACAACAATGGTGATGCTGGAGCGGATGGTGACGACAATCTGACAGATACCAGAGCCAATGGTCTGGTAGGCGGGACCCTCAGGCTTCAATAAGCCCCTTAAAATGAGCTTATTTTTACGCTCCTGCAGGACTCTAGGGCTGAAGCCATGGCAAACAGCACATGAGTCCTGCAGGTGCACAGGTCCCCCAGGCAGTATACATAAGAAGTGTGACCATCTGTCAGAGACATCTTCTGACAGCACGAGTCACACTTCTTAAAGCCTGAGACCTTCGATTCCTTAGACATTGCTAAGAATCAAGTAATCACACACGCTCTCACACACACACACACACAGATTACTTTTAAATTAAAGTAGTTTAAACTAAATTTAGTTAAATAATTTCCTCAGAAAAAAACCCAGACACTCCAACTACTAGGAAGGGAGGGACGGGGCCTAAAAGTTTGAGGAAAGAACTTTAGAAGTTCTTGGAAAAAAACGGGGAAAAAATTTGGAAGGGGATGGAAAGAAAACTACCTAATTAAGTTTTAAACACAGAAAGTAACTTAAAGGGGGCTAATTCTGTCAAAAGCTTAGTTTTAAACAACTAACCTGATGAGCCGGTTGAAGAGCACCTCGATAGCTATAGCGATCTGAGGAGTTACCGCCTAGCATTGTGGGATATAGGGGAGCCTGTGGAACTAGGAACCCATCCAGCAAGAATGAAGGCAAGATAGACAACTTAACATACTGGGATTAGCATGGCAGCCATGAACAGTCACAGCAATAGCAATGGTCTGGTAACCAGAAACAATCTACTTAGACATGATTTCATTCTATATAGCAGGTATATCTGCAGCTTCACTTTATAATTAGATGGAACATGGTGGTGGAAGGCATGGTCAAAATAAACACCAAAATATTTCATGACAACAACAATTCTGGCATGAGGTCCATATAAGATACTGACCAACAGAAGTCCAGAAGTATATGCTGGGAAGTTTTTTTCTGCCAAACAGTAACTGTTCAAATAACAGGCTGCTTTAGGACATGCCGCTGTTCAGAGTCATTCATCTGATTAACTGCTCAGAAGTGTAAAGACATCATATAGGTGTTATATCAGTGCAAACTGACCACAGTAATGACATATTAATGAAAAAGGTAGTAAAAAGCAAGGGGCACAACACAGAGGTTTGTTGGACTCTGGATTTGGAAGCCCTAGTTTCTGAGATGGCTCTATGTCATCTTAAATTTTGCATCCAAGAGAAAATGCACTATCAGGGCCAGATACCCAGAAAGTTGACATTTCAATATACATATATGCTCTATGAGCAGTTAATGACAAATTGCAGTGAACAACCATGAAAAGTCTAGCAAAAGGGGGCCAATATAATATCTAATCTCCACATTTATTAAGGTATGGTCAGTTATCACTCTGAAGATATTATCCATTTTTTGACTCGGGTAAATGCACTGTAAACTTGCCAAACTAAATTACTTCTTCAACTGGATGGTCAGCTGGGAAACTACAACTCTTTACAGAACAGTAATTAGAAGGCTGAGAAATACAACAAATCGGAAATTATCAAAGTTGTGGTTTACGCAAGTTTTGGGTTGAGAACTACAAATGCTAATTTCCACACCTTGGGGATACACCCCTCAGTTTTGGGTCTATTTAGAAAAATAGTAACAGACTATGCCTTTAGCAGTTAAGATCATGTGCAAAGGTGCAAAAAAAAAAAAAAAAAAAGGAATGCAGCTTCTGCCTTTGACAACTGTTAATTGCTGTGTAGTGTCTGTGCTGCTAGTCTTGCTTAAAATTGCAAAAATTTTAAGCACAAATAACAATTTAAAATTTAGCAGACTTCACTGTGTATCTGCAAAGTTGCCCCTGGCCTCTGTAGTAATGTCATTGGTGAGAAAGAAGCATGTGTTTTCTGGCTGGTAGGCATCCACATGCTTACACACAAAGAAATTAAGGTTTGTACTGAAAAGTCAAAGTAAACAGTTACTTCCACAAACAACTCGTGTAGTTGTGTAAGATAAACAAAGTTAAGCAGTAATTACAGTGAAGGCTGATTACAAGTGGCTGAGGTGCTACTAAGCTGCAGGAGTTCCTGATGTGGATATACTCCATTTGGTAAGTGCTAAAGCTGAGGCAGAGTGACAGAAAAATATGTATGCCTATTTATAAAGATGTTTGTGGCGCAATATGAAATCTGAAAAAAGTGTTATCCTCACCGCAAACAAGATTGCTCCTCAACAAGGAATACACTGCTCTAGAAGGCATGGTACTTAACTTCTCACTAACTATATCTTCAACTTAAGCAATGTGATGATGCAGCTGCCAGACATACTGCACCTTGAATTTACACAGCACATGAAAATTCATACTTTTTAATTTTACATACAAGTAAAACCTTTCACAAAATCTACTCCATTTCGTCACACTCCAAGATCTGAATGTGCGCTCTGCAGCCACCCCTCACTGCTAAATTTTAAGTGATTAAATAGTTGAGGAATGCCACCAATAACAGGAACTCTGTTTATTTTACCTTGTGGTTTAAGTTGTCTAACAATGATAGAAACAAATTTGAGCTGAAAGGGGGCTGATGGAAAAGCAGCACCCACATTTCAATTTCAGTCTAGCCTTGCAGCTGAGGTTAAAAGAAAGCTGAAGGATACCATTAAAAGTAACAGCTAACTTCACAGCTTACTTGATGAGTAGCTCTGGAAGCATAAGAGTATGCCAGTAAAACAGAGGGTTTTAGATGGGCATTTGGTGAGGTCTACCCCCTTCTAGAAAATGCTGTTTGCCACATGTAAAAACTGGCGAATCTTAAAGTA